>NC_084618.1:32854790-33154790 GCF_033978795.1 Nerophis ophidion | reverse complement strand
ACTTACATATTTTGTGTAATTAGAACAATAATAAAACATTAGAAAATACATTATTTACAAGACGTAACTGACCCTGTTACATATGTAGCATGTTTACACTACTCAGACCCAGACATATACAGTAAATACAACTAACAAATCACAACAAATTCGGACGGTACAGAGACAACTCTTTTAAAGATTTTAAACCACTTAAAGATAATTAAAACTCACAACGGGTCTCAGTGCTGGCCTACCAGATTTAATTGCAGCTTTTGATACTGTAGAGTAGATCACATTATTCTTTTAAATAAACTCAAACACCTGGGCGGCCTCTCTGGCACTGTGCACAATTGGTTCACTTACTATATCACAGGCAAAATATTCATGGTAGATGTTGTGGGTCCGCTCCAAAAAAATCTATAATAATGCAACCGATGATGACTCAGCCGCAGATTTCGAAAAATGAAAAAAAAATATATATCAGGCATCACTGTTTGCACTAGTCCGACTCTCCACAACCAACCTACTGCCACCACGACTGAATGAACAGCCTCCCGTAAATAGTTCAATCCCCTCCCCCACAATTGCTCCCGCTGTCAGCATGCAGGTACATCCCCCCTCTACCAGTGGTCCTCAAGTGACGGTGCGAGAAGACCGCACCATCACGGTAGGTACGGATACATGCTCTCCCAAGGCCCATAGAATTATGTGTGGTGAGCCCCAATGGTCGTTGCTATCTTATGTTCTTTATAATTTGTATTTGCTCACTTTGCGATTTCATTAAAAGACATCAAATCAATTTCCACAGTTATGTTGTACATTTCCATATTACACAACCAATGGATGCATGTTTTAACTGTGTTTTAGATATTACAGCTTGAATGTCAAAACAATTTCTCCAGCTTAACCAGGCCAAGACTAAGGTTTTAATTTTCGGTCCTGAAGCCCAGAAAGAGAAACTTTTACCCAAAATACAGTCACTTTCTTTTAATCCATTTTCGCATGTGAATCATTTGGGTGTCATTTTTTACTCTGAGCTTACTTTTATCGCACTCATTAAATACACCGCTAAGATAGGGCGTTCAATCGATCGCAACTAGACTGCTTGGTTTGTCTTGGAAGACGTTTCACCCCTCATCCGAAGAGGCTTCATCAGTTCATGCTAATAGACTTAGATTGGTCAGATCTAGTCTACTCCAAAAAACAGGATGTGCTTGGGCAAGGATAGTTTCACCCTATAGTAGTGGGAAAAATACAATGTTTAATGCAAATGAGGCATCCTAACTGTCAAAGCCAACGACAGTTGTTGAACTCTAAATTCTCCTCCTTAGCATTGAGGTATTGAGTGGTTTTGATTAATTGATTGAAACTTGTATTAGTAGATTGCACAGTACAGTGAATATTGCGTACAATTGACCACTAAATGGTAACACCCGAAAAAGTTTTTCAACTTGTTTACTTGCCAACCGTGAGACCTCCGATTTCAGGAGGTGGGGGGCTTGGCCGGGGTTTGGGCAATGGGCGTGGTTGGGGGCGGGGGGCGGGGTTGGGGGCGTGGTTAAGAGGGGAGGAGTATATTTACAGCTATCCATCCATCCATTTTGTTCCGTTTATTAACTTTGGGGTTGCAGGGGGCACTGGTGCCTATCTCAGCTACAATCGGGCGGAAGGCGGCGTACACCCTGGACAAGGCGCCACCTCATCACAGTATGTTTAGAAATCTTTATCATAATTGAATCACTTGTTTATTTTTCAACAAGTTTTTAGTTATTTTTACATCTTTTTTTCCAAATACAAACCCTGTTTCCATATGAGTTGGGATATTGTGTTAGATGTAAATATAAATGGAATACAATGATTTGCAAATCCTTTTCAACCCATATTCAGTTGAATATGCTACAAAGACAACATATTTGATGTTTAAACTGATAAACTTTTTTTTTTCAAATAATCATTTACTTTGACAAAGAAGTTGGGAAAGGTGGCAATAAATACTGATAAAGTTGAGGAATGCTCATCAAACACTTATATGGAACATCCCACAGGTGTGCAGGCTAATTGGGAACAGGTGGGTGCCATGATTGGGTATAAAAGGAGCTTCCATTAAATGCTAAATAATTCACAAACAAGGATGGGGCCAGGGTCACCACTTTGTAAGCAAATTGTCAAACAGTTTTGGAACACCATTTCTCAACGAGCTATTGCAAGGAATTTAAGGATTTTGCCATCTACGGTCCGTAAAATCATCAAAAGGTTCAGAGAATCTGGAGAAATCACTGCACGTAAGTGATGATATTACGGACCTTTGATCCCTCAGGCAGTACTGCATCAAAAACCGAGATCAGTGTGTAAAGGATATCACCACATGGGCTCAGGAACACTTCATAAAACCACTGTCAGTAACTAAAGTTGGTCGCTTCATCTGCAAGCTAAAACTCTACTATGCAAATCCAAACCCATTTACAACAACACCCTGAAACGCTGCGGGCTTCGCTGGGCCCGAGCTCATCTAAAATGGACTGATGCAAAGTGGAAAAGTTTTCTATGGTCAGATGAGTCCACATTTCAAATTATATTTGGAAACAGAGGAAGTGGTGTCCTCCAGAACAAATGGGAAAATAACCATTCGGATTGCTATAGGCGCAAAGGTCAAAAGCCAGCATCTGTGATGGTATGGGGGTGTATTAGTGCCCAAGGCATGGGTAACTACACATCTGTGAAGACACCATTAATGCTCAAAGGTCCATACAGGTTTTGGAGCAACATATGTTGTCATCCAAGCAACGTTATCATTGACGCCCCTGCTTATTTCAGCAAGACAATGCCAAGCCACGTGTTAAAACAGCGTGGCTTCGTAGTAAAAGAGTGCGGGTACTTTCCTGGCCCACATGCAGTCCAGATCTGTCTCCCATCAAAAATGTGTGGCACATACGTAAAGTACGACAGAGGAGACCCCGAACTGTTAAACGACTGAGCTCTACATAAAACAAGAATGGGAAAAAATTCCACTTTCAAAGCTTCAACAATTAGTTTCCTCAGTTCTCAAATGTTTATTGAGTGTTGTTAAAAGAAAAGGTGATTTAACACAGTGGTGAACATGCCCTTTCCCAACTACTTTGGCATGTGTTGCAGCCATGAAATTGTAAGTTAATTATTATTTACAAAAAAAAAATAAGTTTATGAGTTTGAACATCAAATATCTTGTCTTTGTAGTGCATTCAATTAAATATGGGTTGAAAGGGATTTGCAAATCATTGTATTCGGTTTATATTTACATGCAACACAATTTCCCAACTCAAATGGAAACGGGGTTTGTAGTTCAAGAAAGACCTTTACAAATGAGCAATATTTTGCACTGTTATGCAATTTAATAAATCAGAAACTGATGACATCGTGCTGTATTTTACTTCTTTATCTTTTTTTGTTTTAACCAAAATGCTTTGCTCTGATTAGGGGGTACTTGAATTCAAAAAATATTCACAGGGGTTACATCTCTGAAAAAAGGTTGAGAACCACTGCTCTAAAAGCCGTAGATGTTATTGTCACATATGCATGCACAGTAGATGGCAGTGTTGTCCTGTGTAAGAGTGTCACAACATTGCTGTTTACGGAAGACGAACTGCTTCACGGTAGACGAAAACGTGACTGCTGTTGTTGTGTGTTGTTGCCATGCTGGAAGGACGTTATTGAGACTGCCTAACAATAAACCCACATAAGAAACCAAGTACTCGCCCTCGATTATTCAACAGCTATAACGTCATTGGGCAGGCACTCCGTTTATATTGTGGGAAAGCGGACGTGAAAAAAGGCTGTCGATACGTCACTCGGGTCCGCATGAAGCTGGAGGGGGCGTGGCCTCCAGCTCCGCCTGAATTTTGGGAGATTTTTGGGAGAAGATTTGTCCCGGGAGGTCTTCGGGAGAGGTGCTGAATTTCGGGAGTCTCCCTGAAAATCCGGGAGGGTTAGCAAGTATGAGTCGGGGTCAACGTTAATCAATTCATGGTGAAATCAATTCATTGAGGTATTGTGTGACAGAACGATCGCTGTGGATCAACTACTACCAGTCAAAATAGTCCATCTATGACCATTGCCATCTACTGTATGACAAGGTTGAAAAAACATCCCTGAACAGAGGAGGTGGTCTGCAACACCACCTGTCTCTCACATACAACACTGTCCTTTGAACCATATCTAAAAGACTCTGCAATTTAGCCTCCAACAAATAACCCGATTTAAAAACATTCTGGTCACTTTCTGTGACCAGAATGCCATTTTTGCCTTTTGTTTACAACAGAATGGAATGCTTACGCGGGGATTCCGGTTATTTTGACTGGTCGTAGTGGATCCACAGCGATCATTCTGCCACACAATACCTCAATGCTGACGAGGGGAATTTACACTTCATCGACTGTCGTTGACAGTTACGATTGCTCGTTTGCTTTAAAACAGTGGTTTTTCTCACTATGATATGACTAAACCATCTAAGCCCCGGCACAACCTCCTGATAAATATTCAGGGTTTTAGCACCAACCGCTGGACTAAATCTGACCAATATGATTCTAAAACTAGATCTGACGGATCTAAGTCTATGAGCACGAACTGATGACGCCTACTCGGATGAGCGGCAAAACGTCTTCGAAGACAAACCGAGAAGTCCAGTTGCGAACAATTGAACGCCTTGAGATTACAAAGACCTGGATGTATGAGAAACTTCATAGACAAAAAAATCGGGTTTTATCATCTTAAAAATATAGCCAGACTCTTTTCCATTCTCTTTCGGGCCAATACAGCTAATGCATGATTTTATTACCAGCCGTACATACTACTATAATGCCCTGAATTCTGGTATTCTTAAAAATAGTACAAAACCACTTCCATTACTCCAAAATTCAGCCGTTCATGTGCTGACGAGGAACAAAAGGCAAGCCCATATTACACCGGTTTTAAAATCACTGCATTTACCCACTGTGTGTTCCTGAGTCGATTTTAAGATTATTCATACTGTTTTTTAAATAGCTTAATGGTGGGCTTCACGGTGGCAGAGGGGTTAGTGCGTCTGCCTCACAATACGAAGTTCCTGCAATCCTGGGTTCAAATCCAGGCTCGGGATCTTTCTGTGTGGAGTTTGCATGTTCTCCCCGTGAATGCGTGGGTTCCCTCCGAGTACTCCGGCTTCCTCCCACTTCCAAAGACATGCACCTGGGGATAGGTTGATTGGCAACACTAAATTGGCCCTAGTGTGTGAACGTGAGTGTGAATGTTGTCTGTCTATCTGTGTTGGCCCTGCGATGAAGTGGCGACTTGTCCAGGGTGTACCCCGCCTTCCGCCCGATTGTAGCTGAGATAGGCGCCAGCGCCCCCCGCGACCCCGAAAGGGAATAAGCGCTAGAAAATGGATGGATGGATGGGGTCTTGTGCTTCATTATCTTTCAAGTTGGTTTTATTATAGAAGCCCTGTGGTCCCTGAGGTCTGGCTTCAGGCCTCTTAATTATTCCACAAGTCTGGACCCATACCCACGGGGATGGGTCATTCCATTATAACCCCCCCCCCCCAATTAAAGGAACAGCCTGCCGGAGGCCATCATTGTTACGATTTAACTGTTTCAACGTAAAATGATGTAATGAAGGCGGGAGGTACTGTTTTTAAATGTAAAGGACTTTGTGCTAAATTGTACATTTATGAAAACTGCAATAAAAAAACTGAATTACAGCTTTGAAACTTTAAGGGTGGACGCTCCCCTTTCCTCTACCTTATCTCTCCTGCTTGCTTCTTTGTTTTGTCTTGTCTTAACTTTCTTGTTGCCTCTTTTTGCACTGCTCTTCAAATCTAAACATTGGAACTATTTAACTGGCATCAACAAAATTGACAAGATCTTGGGTTTGGGGGAACCTGCTGTCGTGACAAAGCGGTTGTTGCTGGACACACGACGGACTCTTGGGAGAAGAAGGAGTGCCGCCTGCCTGGCGACCTTTTTCTGTCGAGGACGTGAAGATATCCACCTATTCGGAATTATAACAACAGGACATCTGCTGATTGGAGTAAGCGTTGCTCTGGTTTGTCGACAAATTGGAAGTTGCTGGCAGTCTTCAAAGTACCCCAAACCTGCCACAAATGTGATTGGAGGATGCGGGAAGAACTGTGGATAACATCGGACTTTCTAACACAAATCATTCTAACTTGGATTGTTTCCCTGGCTTCGAGACTCTCCCGAAGGTCACTGCAGTGAAGACACAACAAACTCCCTTCTTGTCTCTCATGTACACACACCTATTGTTGTTGACTTTGGACTAGCGACTGCATAATACCTCAAGGCCGCGGAACAGAGACACACTGCGGGCTTACACACACACACATACACACACACACACACACGCACACACATCCACAAAAAATATACGCCACACTAGGGCTGGGCGATATTGGCTTTTATTAATATCGCGATATTTTCATGCCAAATTGCGATATACGATATGTATTACGATATTTTGCCTTGGCCTTGAATGAACACTTGATGCATATAATCACAGGAGTATGATGATTCTATGTGTCTACATTAAAACATTATTCTTCATACTGCATTAATATATGCTACTTTTAAACTTTCATGCAGAGAGGGAAATCACAACAAAGTCAATTGACCAAAACTGTATTTATAAAATACTCTTCATTCTCTCACGGGTGACTTTATAAATGAAATAACAAATTAATAGTGTTGCTACCTTTTTGTAGTAACACTTCTGCTGCATACTTTGCATTGATTGATTGATACTTTTATTTGTAGATTGCACAGTACAGTACATATTCTGTACAATTGACCACTAACAACCCAATAAGTTTTTCAACTTGTTTAAGTGGGGGTCCACGTTAATCAATTCATGGTACAAATATATACTATCAGCATAAAACAGTCATCACACAGATTAATCATCATAGTATATACATTGAACAGCATATTGCTGTTGTCTGCTGAATATCTTCCCACTTGGAGCCAAACCACCGCCCTGCTCTTTATGTTGGGCATTTATTGTTTTTCCTCCATTTGTGATAAGTTTCGCACCAGCTCTCTCTCTCTGATCGGCGAGAGCTATGATGCTAGACTCGCGAGAGTATGTGACGTATATAGGAAAGCGGGCTTGTTTTCCGTATCTGTCAAAATGAGAGATGAGGAGGAGTGAGAAACGGCTGTTGTGTGATGCCTACAGCTAAAAGGAACTCAACCTGCCTCAGCTAACGTTAGCCGTGCTAACGTTAGCTCTCGGCGAGAGCGTGTGATGCTAGACGCGCGACAGTATGTGACGTATGTAAGAAGGTGGGCTTATTTTACGTCTCTGTGAGAAGGACAGACGAGAAGGAATGAGACACGCCAGTAATGTAATGCACGCAGCTTAAAGCCACGGTGTGAGAACATATAATCGAATATTACGATATAGTCATTTTCTATATCGCACAGAGACAAACCTGCAATATATCGTATATATACGCCACACATACACCCCCCACCCCCCAACCGAACGCCCTCGACGCAAATCCCGTAGGGGTGATGAATGGATGGTCAGCGCCTGAGAGCTGCGGCCTACCACCATGAGCTTGAACTACCTTCCCTCTGTTGCTAGATATCTCGAGATGTATGTTGTAATATGTATATGTGCTTTGCTATGGAGGTTTTTTCCCACTCCAGACTGGGCCGCCTTAGGAGCCCAGTCTAGATTGTATTTTTTTACTCATCCTTCCCCAGCATTTACCTTTTTCCCATCTTTTACGGGGTGCCTTACGGCGACCCATCAGCGTTCTTGTTCTGTAACCCTGTACACTGTTTGTTTGTCTAATTTTGAACACGTTTGTGCTGAAAACAAAGTTTTGTTGTACTTGTGCAATGACAATATAGACCTATCCTATCCTATCCTATCCTATCCTTTATTTCACTTGTTTAACAGCAACATGCAGCTGATATGACTTTCAATTAGATAGATACTTTATTATTCAACAAGATAAATTTACAATTCATTTAGAGCTGCAACTCATTAGATTTAACACTATCTTAACAACCACACTGTATTAAATAACTAAAGCTAATATGTCAGCCACAAAATACATCGTCCTTTAATTAGTTTATATTTCTCTGCGGGACTGAAGCAGAGTCTGCAACAAGCTCACACAAGACTTGGTATTTTCTCGATGTACTATATTAATCGACTATTATTCATTTTCTGTAACTTGTTTGGGATAAGCACTTTTACTTTTGATAATAATGTGATACATCAGGATACAAATGCCCTAGTTTAAAGAATGATCCGAGAGAACAACAATAGAATGTGTACAGTGAAGATGATGTAAACGAAGTATATGGTCATTTTTCCATTACTTTAATGATTGTAATGGAAATAATTAATTAGGAAGCAGAAAAAGAACAAACAACCATGGATGACAAAACGACTGAAAAATTATTTTAAGAAAAAAAATCACTTAAATGGAACCACCATGCTTGACAGTAGGCATTGTGTTTAAAGGGATTAAAGGCCTCACATTTTCTCCTCCAAACATATTGCTGGGTATTCTGGTCAAACAGCTACATTTTTGTTTCATCTGACATCATATGGACAAAGATAAGATCTTCTGGAGAAAAGTTATGTGGTCAGATGAAACAAAAAAATTAGCTGTTGGCCACATTACCTAGCAATATGTTTGGAGGAGAAAAGGAGAGGCCTTTAATCCCTTGAACCCCATCCTACTGTCAAGCATGGTGGTGGTAGTATTATGCTCTGGGCCTTTTGCTGCCAATGGAACTGATGCTTTACAGGGAGTAAATGGGACTATGAAAAAGGAGAATTACCTACAAATTCTTCAGTATAACCTAAAATCATCAGCCCGGAGTTCGGGTCTTGGGCGCAGTTGGGTGTTCCAACAGGACAATGACCCCAAACACACGCCAAAAGTAGTAAAGGAATGACTAAATCAGGCTAGAATTAAGATTCTAGAATGGCCTTCCCAAAGTCCTGACTTAAACGTGTGGACAATACTGAAGAAACAAGTACATGTCGGAAAACTAACAAATGTACCTCAACTGCACAAATTTTGTCAAGAGAAGTGGTCAAAAATTCAACCAGAAGCTTGCCTGAAACTTGTGGATGTCTACCAAAAGTGCCTTATTGCAGTGAAACTTGCCAAGGGACATGTAACCCATACTTGCCAACCTTGGGTTATATGTCGTGGGAGGGACGAGAGAACCAAAAAGTTCTATTTTGGTTTCATCTGACCACACGACATTCTCCCAATCCTCTGCTGTATCATCCATGTATCCATTTTGGTATAAACTCAACTCGTCGTGTTTGGGGAAAGAAGAATACTGAGTTGCATCCCGAGAACACCATACCTACTGTGAAGCATGGGGGTGGAAACATCATGCTTTGGGGCTTTTTTTTGCTAAGGGGGAAGGACGATTGATCCGTGTTAAGGAAAGAATGAATGGGGCCACGTATCGTGAGATTTTGAGCCAAAACCTCCTTCCATCAGTGAGAGCTTTGAATGGTTGACCAAATACTTATTTTCAACCATAATTTACAAATAAATTCTTTAGAATTCCTAAAATGTGAATTCCTGGATTTTTTTTCACATTCTGTCTCTCACAGTTAAAGTGTACCTGTGATGAAAATTACAGACCTCTGTCATAATTTTAAGTGAGAGAACTTGCACAATCGGTGGCTGACTAAATACTTTTTTGCCCCACTGTATATAAATAAATTAATAAAATACTTGAATTTCAGTGTTCATTTATTTACACATTTACACACACATAACACTCATCTACTCATTGTTGGGTTAACGGGTGAATTATCAAGCTTTTTTTTCTAACCATATGCATGTACAGTAGATGGCAGTATTGTCCTGTTTAAGAGTGTCACAACATTGCTGTTTAGGGCAGATGAACTGCTTTACGGTAGACGAAAACGGATTGCTGTTGTTGTGTGTTGTTTCCGCGCTAGGAGGACGTTAATGAAACTGCCTAACAATAAACCCACGTAAGAAACAAATAACTCGCCCTCGATCATTCTACAGTTTTAACGTCATTGGGCAGACATGCTGTTTGTATTGTGGGAAAGCTGACGTGAAAACAGGCTGTCGACACGTCACTCAGCCCACACAGCAGGAGACTCCTATACGGATCTGACTTCAAGTCGCCCAACCCGCGATACCGTCACATTCGTTTTGGCTCCGCCGAGAGAATCTGCTCCGCCTCTGAAAGTTGTATGGTCAGACAGCGGATCCTGAGCTGACCCGTGTCTGATCCGCGGACAAGGCAAACTAAACTGGTATGCACCGCTTACACAGAGGGGCGGAGGGGCCGCGTGGACGCGCCTAGGGGCGTGAACTAGCTAGGTTAAGCTACACGCATGAGCCAAGATAGATCATTTCTGGACTTTCTCTGCTGGAACACGACGTAAGTATAGATTTATTGATTTAATGCTACATTCACAGTAATGACCGGCCTTTGTGGGGACGGCATGGCACAGTGGAAGAGTGGCCTTGCACAACTCGAGGGTCCCTGGTTCAATCCCCACCTAGTACCAACCTCGTCATGTCCGTTGTGTCCTGAGCAAGACACTTCACCCTTGCTCCTGATGGGTGCTGGTTAGCGCCTTGCATAGCAGCTCCCTCCATCAGTGTGTGAATGTGTGTGTGAATGGGTAAATGTGGAAGTAATGTCAAAGCACTTTGAGTACATTGAAGGTAGAAAAGCACTATAGAAGTACAACCCACTTATTTATCATTTTTGTTTCTATCATCACTTACAGTTGTGATCAAAATTATTCAACCCCCACATAATTTTGGTGTTTTAGCAAGTTGGACATTTATTCCGTATTTTGTTTGTAGTCATATCAAATAAAGATGTGTCAAATAGACAAATGCAACTTAAATTGTAACACTGTATTTTACAAAATACCAAAAAAGGACATTTTTCTTAATATCTCATTGACAAAATTATTCAACCTCCTAGTTACATGCATCTTTAGTACTTAGTAGAACACCCTTTGGCAGTAATTACATCTTTCAAACGTGATACATAACTGGACACAAGCTTCTTGCAACGATCTACAGGTATTTTAGCCCATTCCTCTTGGGCAAAGGCCTCCAGTTCATTCATATTCTTGGGCTTGCGTGCTACAACTGTCTTCTTCAAGTCCCACCACAGGTGTTCTATAGGATTTAGGTCTGGCGACTGTGAAGGCGGGCTTCACGGTGGCAGAGGGGTTAGTGCGTCTGCCTCACAATACGAAGTTCCTGCAGTCCTGGGTTCAAATCCAGGCTCGGGATCTTTCTGTGTGGAGTTTGCATGTTCTCCCCGTGAATGCGTGGGTTCCCTCTGGGTACTCCGGCTTCCTCCCACTTCCAAAGACATGCACCTGGGGATAGGTTGATTGGCAACACTAAATTGGCCCTAGTGTGTGAATGTGAGTGTGAATGTTGTCTGTCTATCTGTGTTGGCCCTGCGATGAGGTGGCGACTTGTCCAGGGTGTACCCTGCCTTCCGCCCGATTGTAGCTGAGATAGGCGCCAGCGCCCCCCGCGACCCCGAAAGGGAATAAGCGGTAGAAAATGGATGGATGGATGGACTGTGAAGGCCACTTCAGAGTCTTCCAGCCCTTCTTCTACAACCACTCTGATGTTGATTCTGAGGTGTGCTTGGGATCGTTGTCCTGTTGAAAGGTCCAATGTCTCCCAAGCCTCAGCTTCGTCACTGACTTCATGACATTTGCAGCTAATATATCCTGTTAGGAAATAGAATTCATAATACCTTGAACGCGCCTTTCCCTCAGGTACCGGGAATCTCCCAGTACCTGAGGCAGAGAAACAGCCCCAGAGCATGATTGACCCCCCACCATGCTTAAGAGTAGGCAAGGTGTTCTTCTCTTTGTAAGCTTCATTTTTTTCTCCTCCAGACATAACGTTGATTCATAGGCCCAAAGAGTTCCAGTTTTATCTCATCACTCCATAGAACAGTTTCCCAAAACCTTTGGGGTTTGTCCAGATGATTTTTGGCATACTGGAGTCTATTTTTCTGGTAGTCAGAAGTGGGGTGCGCCCGGGATTTCTGGCATGGAGGCCTTCATCTCGTAGTGCGCGCCTTATTGTCTGGGACGAAACCTGCGTTCCCCTATCTGCAATGTCCTGTTGTAGTTCCTCAGCTGTTACCCGGGGGTTTTTCACCACTGTACGCTTCAAATACCGGACAGCAGTTGCACACAGCATCCTCTTTCTACCACGCCCAGGTAGTGTTTCCACTGTGCCTTTAGCTTTAAACTTGCGAATTATGCTCCCAACTGTGTCTCTTGGAATGTGTAATGTCTTTGCTATTTTTTTATATCCATATCCTTTCTTATGAAGACAAATTACCTCCTCTCTTGACTAATTTGACAACTCCCTGGACTTCACCATGTTGCAAATACACCATTGACCATCTACAAGAAGCTGAGCGTCACAGTCTTTTTAAATTAGTTTAATTGTTGCTCGTCACATCTACAGGTGTTTTCAACACCTGATTGAAAATACCTTATTCAAATTCTGTTCTTAAGAGTTATGATCTCCAAGGGGTTGAATAATTTTGTCAATGAGATATTAAGAGAAATGACACTGTTTGGTATGTTACAAAATATAATGTTGTAATTCAAGTTGCATTTGTCTATTTAATGCATCTTTATTTGATATGACTATAAACAAAATACGGAATAAATGTCCAACTTGCTAGAACACCAACATTTTTTGGGGGTTGAATAATTTTGATCACAACTGTATGTATGATTGTAATGACGTTGTTTGATAGGACTAGCAGTAAAACTTTATATTCTGTAAAAAAAAGGCTATTTTATTTAAAATGGAATAGCAATTTCCGCAGAATATGTTATGGTAGTTAAGTAAAGTTTCTTAGCTGTGTATTTTTCTTGATGCGACGCTCGGAGCTGGCAAATTACGTGTTTTTTATGTCTCTCGATACTTTTATTTTTTTTTTTTTACTTTTTGGTTGTCGCTCTTCTAGTATTCTATGAGAATGCACACTGTCTTGTGACTTATTGATAAGCATGCGGGTTAAATTCCCGGATTATGGTTGTTAAATTGTTGTAAAAAAACAGACTTTTATGCTAAATGCGGCCGCTAGCATTAAGCTAATTAGCTTGATGCTAGCGGCCGCATTTAGTCCACGTGGATTAGTTTAGTAAGTTTATTGCTAGCGGCAGTATTTAGCATAAAAGTCCGGTTTTTACAACAATTTAATCCGGGAATTTAGCCCGCATGCTTATTAACAAGTCACAAGACAGTGTGCATTCTTACAGAATGTCACGATCCGTGACTTGGATCGTTTATGGTTTTGCCCTTTTTATATGTCTTTGTTCATGTTTTGTTTCTGGACTCTGCCGATCCTTGTTTGAGCACTTCCTTGTTTGTGTTAGTCACCATGGCAACGTATTGTGTTCCTCCGCACGGGCTCCTGTCACACACCTGTTTCTAATAATTATTTGTGTATTAAAGCCCACCTGATTCCTTAGTTCGTCCTCGGTCCATTACTTGCTTTTCGCAACACGTCACGTTTTGTATCCTGTGTCCTCGATTATTTTGTGCTAAGTTCCACCTTAGCTTCACGTGCGTGTGGCACGTCGTTTAATGTTTTCTGTTTCCTGCTACGTTTTTAGCATTAGCTTTACGTGCATTGGCACGCGCTTTGTTTTTCCCCTTTTTTGCACCAGTGTTCTTTTGTTTTATTTAGGGGTGGGCAAATTAATGCGTTAATTACGAGTTAACTCATCAATCTATTAACGCCGACAATTATTTTATCGCATATTTGCGAATGTTGTTTACATGCTTTTATTTTGTTAACGCTTTTTCTTAGCAAGATGGCGACGCCCGGACGTTGAGGGGCTCTTGGTAAAGATGGAACATTTGGCAAAAATACCGGACAATTCTGCAAATTTCATGGCTGGCTTACAGCGTGGTCACTCCGGGATCACTTACGACCGCCAGACAATTCTGGATGTGGATAGATCGGGCCGTTTCTGACTGAATGACGCGTGCTTACTAGACCGGCTAGCTAGCATGGGAATACTTTGCCGGCTACATCCAGCGGCCAGTGAAGCAGTGGAGTATATGTGTTGTCTGTCTATTTATGAATAATGCAGACGAGGAGTGTTGGCTGAGTTCTTAACGTTTACTTTCAGAGCGTGCAAAACACAACATACAAGATGCCGTCATGGCGACACAAACTATACCGGGCTAACGTGCATGCTCGTCACTCCTGTTGCATGCTGGGTAGGGTAGTTCTTTTTTTCCCTGGCTCATAAAATCACAATATAGTACCAGTTTATTGCGTTCAGTTTATCAAAGCACCAAGCAAACAATCGGAAAATTCCCCTCATATCAATTCCTAGATATGGTCATGATTGTTTTAAGTGCACTACGCAGAATAAACACAACATTATTAATATTGCTACTACGGATAATTTGATCAAAAATTCCCTAAAACAACCCACTACCTATAATATAGGTTTTTTTAAACATAAGATCCCTGATAAAAAAATGTTTCTGCTGTTACCTCAGAAATTGCCTGTTCAGATGTTATGATTGTGGCTCAGAGATTTGTATGTAGATTATATTTAATTTCCATAACAAACAGGATAACTTAAATACTCTGGCAGTGGCAATAAGCTTAAATGTTTGTATTTACATTTTTTGAGTTGATTTTCATAAAATATGCTATTTAACTGCTACTGTTTAACAAGGACTCATTTAAATTGTGTTTGCACAACAAATGTTTTGGCGCTTTTGTTCTTGTGGGAGAATATTCCAATAAAGGTGCACTACCCACTACTTTTGAATTCACTATTGGGCTTTGCGTATACAATGCAGTTAATCGCGATTAATCTGAGAAATAGTGCGATTAACTTCGATTACATTTTTTATTCGTTGCCCAGCCCTGGTTTTATTATATTAAAACTTATTCTTACCTGCAATCCTGCTGACTGGTAGTGTGTGCATCCACGAAGTGGCAACTCCGCGCAGCAAGTGCGCCGCGAAGCGTGACACAGAATGCACTAACATATTATTTATTAATTTTGGTTTATTGAAATTTCAGCCTTTTAGCCTTAAACATGACACAGTGTGTGTCATGTTTAAGGCTAAAAGTAAAACATTACCAGAAAATTTACAAAAAAATGTTTGTCATCACTTCTGAGAGTACAGAGCATAGAAGAAAAGGTCATTTAAAACAGCAATATTCAAAAACAACTTTAAAACAAATGTGTACATCAGTGTGTGTAGGGGGGGGGGGGGGGGATTGTGGAATTCTCTTGACATCGAGATAAAAGATTGTAGAAAAATATTCCAATTGGAAAAATATATAAAGATAGAACAATAAGACCATATGGACAGCCATAAGTGTTTACATTTTGCTTTTTATTTATTATTTCACTTTTTTTTGTCTGGTTTTGTATTTGCTTTGTATCATTCCGTGAGGTGTACATTATTATTATTATTTCCTCCGTTTGGTTTATACTTTATGAAGTATTGCACTTGTTGTGTTTCTCTTGTGTTTTTTGATTGTTTCATTACATTCGGATGTATTTGTTGGTTTAAATGATATCCATGACGTAAGAGTATGTATTATGTCAAAGGGGGCCGGAAACTATAAGATTTTTCTTCATCCTGCTCCTTCTCAGGCATTGTTGTGTGAATTTAAAATTGTATAATTGAGGTATAATTGTCTATCGATCAAAGATGCACATCAATGAATTAGATAAATAAAAATGGATTGAAAATGAAATTAAAGTTATTACGGTGTTTCCTGGTCTCGTGAGATTGCGCACGGGCCAAAACCTCCGCTGCGTGTCTGTGTGGACATCTTGTGTGCCGCTGTGGTATTAAAATGAGTGTGTATTATTTATTTATTTATTCTTTAGTGGAGAAAGATCCTGTTGACTGTGGACTGTGTGTGACGTGTTGTTTGTTTCCATTTAAAAAAAGGTATGTCTTTTATGAGTTTTTTGGCATAGTTAATTGTAGAAAAAAAATATAAAAAAAGTTGATGTGAGTGGGAAAAATGAGGTATATTGCTGCACATGTTAAGGATCCTTTTTCTTAATATATATTTTTGTTATTTGCTGATGTATATATTTATATACTGTTTTTATTTAATTAATTAGAGACTATTTTATGCTTTATTTACCTTTTATTATTATTATTATTTTGTTTCCATTCAAAAAAAAGAAAAGGTGAATAAATCATCCACATTAACTACTGTGTGTGCATCACTATAAAAGACATATATAATGTATAATGTAAAGTGTCATTTGCAATCTTTATAATTAAAATGAATGAATTAGAAATTAATTATTTTAACCACTGTTTACGTCGGTTTGGACAGCTAATGTATTTTGCGCCTGTTCATAATTTCTTATGCTACTGTATGAAACTTGGTCCCATCTTCTATTTTGTGTGTTTTGCAGCATCATCTATTGCCTGGATTGCCTGGATTTTTGCCTACAAATGCTCCTGCTGCGTTCTCTTAATCAAGTAAGATACTTTCGGGTTTTTTAAAATGTAATGTTGCTTACACATTTTTCTAGCAGCTCTTGGCCTATTCATGGGGCCGAATATAGAAGTGCACCCACAGTTTAACGTTGCCCTATATCTTGTCTAGTTTGTAGCAATGAAACAGACAACACCACCATTTAACAATGTATTTATTTAAATATAACATTAGAAAAAAATTATCAATGATAAGCTTTACTGTATTTTCTTGTTTTTTAGCGCAAACATGTGAATAGAAAGACTGTGCCTGTCTCTTTATCAACCTTAAGACAGAGGACACGTGAGAGAAGTTAAGGGGACACCTTTAGTCAAAAAGTGATTTATGACCCCTCATAAATCAATGATTTATGACCCCTCAAGGTCAAAGGTCAATGATTTATGAGGGGTCAAGTTCAAAGGTTAATGATTTATGAGGGGTCAAGGTTAAAGGTCAAGGTTAAAGGTCAAAGTCAAAGGTCAGGTTCAAATGTCAAGGTCAAGTGGGTGTGGCTTACCCGGAAGAGGGTGGAGTTAAGACCTGCGGTGGGAGTGGTTAAACCAGGAAGAGGGTGGAGTTTTAAACAGAAAGAGGGCAGAGTTAAGACCTGCGGTGGGAGTGGTTAAACCAGGAAGAGGGTGGAGTTAAGACCTGACGAGGGAACAAAGGAGGGTTCAGTTTTTTTAAGAAAGCAATGTCATCTGAGCAGCATGTGACCATATATTTGATAGTTTAAATGTTTACGATCGTTTGAAACAACTTCCAGATTTCGATGTATTGATGGCTGGGAATGTTACGTGTGGAGATGTGGACACGCACGCACTTCACACACACACACACACACGTAGAGGAGGGGTACAAAAGGGCGGTGTAAGGCTTAGTCATTATTTGGAGCTTTATACGTTAGCGTAAAGACTTTGTTCGATTCGGTCATGATTAGTGAAACGCCTGTGTCGATTTATAAAAATAATAAAACTTACATTGACGCTCCGCAAAAAAGTCGAGTGTTTCTAAATCGTATTCAGATGCCGCCGACCGAGTCTTTGCGTGAGAAATGGGACTTGGAAGCGTACGGGATGGAGGGATCTTTTGGATTTGTATTCAGATACGAAATGGGGGATATCTGCTTATTTCAGCTAAAAGAAAGAAGAGACGGTAGCCCTTTCTCGATATTTTCATCGTTATCTACCGTGGATTGGGAAGTTTTTGGTGGACACGCACACACACGCACACACACGCACACACACACACACACACACACACGCACACACGCACACACGCACGCACACACGCACACACACACACACACACACACACACACACACACACACACACACACACACACACACACACACATTCGTACGCACACATCGTTAAGACCTGACGAGGGAACAAAGGAGGGTTCAGTTTTTTAAGAAAGCAATGTCATCTGAGCAGCATGTGACCACCCATCTGACAGTTTAAATGTTTACGATCGTCTGAAACAACTTCCATACCTCACGAAAACATATTTAAACAGATGGAAAAAACTATCGCAGAACACAGTGTCACGTAGCAACTGGTCTTTACGGTCGTTTGAAACAACAGGTCAGTTTGGGGACAAAGGAGGGTTCAGTTTTTACTGACTTCCCATCTGACAGTTTAAATGTTTACGATCGTCTGAAACAACAGGACACGCACGCACGCACACACGCACGCACGCACGCACGCACACACACACGCACACACACATACACACACACACACACACGCACACACACACACACACACACACACACACACACACACACATACACACCATTACCTCTACTTTACCATGTTATTAGACATTGGTTTAACTCCATTTAAGCATTTAAACGTTAAAAGCATTGCACTTGTACGACGTTGTAATACTTTTTTTTTACCAGCCGATGACGACGAAGTGAAAGACGATGAACTTTGCTTAAACGGTCTTACAAAGTTGGAAGATGATTATCGAGGTGTGTTTAAACCTTCAAATTATTTAATATTATGTGTATTCATTATTTAGTTTTATAGAGGATTTGCCGTAAGATCCTAACGCGATCGTTTTAACACAATCGCAGTCTGGTGAGTCAAATGATTCTCATTTTACAAGAAAAAAAACATGCGGTATACAATACATATATACATATATTTACTTACAGATTTTCCGTTTACATCTCCGGCTCGCTCGTCTCCCTTAAAGCTGGCGGGTCCGTCAACGGCCGTTCCAGGCAGAGGAGAAGGCTTGATTGCGCCAAAGACTCCAGACATCGAATCCTTGCTCCGAGGGGAAATCATCGAAAACGACGGTGAATGTCCGACAGGCACCCGCTGTAAGTTTTTCTCGTTTTCTGTAAGCTTTTTAAGATTCTCAGGAGCTTTAAAGAGCTCCTCTCACTCTAATGTCTTTCGCTCAAATGAATTTCGCGCCTAAGGGGAATGGGCGGGGACTGATTCCGGAGGTGGGCGGTTGTTTCCGCCAAGCAACCTTCTGGTTGAAATGGAGTGTGGACCAAGATGGATCCCTACTCTATATTCTTTTATTTAACCCAATGTTTTTAAATACGTGTATTATGCTTTATATCCTATGTGTTGTGAATTCCATCCTACAATATCTTCCAAGGAACCCAAAGAAATGTTACCACACCTCCCGCTTTATTTATTCTATAGATTGCCTGAACTATTTCATAAACTAAATCTTGTCTTGTTTCTGATGCTATGTTTTTTTTTATGCTCATCAATGCACTGTTGGACTGCGAGCACACAACTACTTTCCTTGCTTTGTTTTCCTCTATCCAGTTAACTGCCATATAAATTGCTACCAATTCCCCCGTAAAAACAGATAGTTTATCACTGATTATTTTATTTAATACTATGTTTCCTTGTGGGATAACTGCTACAGCTCTTACCTTTATTTTATTTTTTTTTATATAGTTTTTGATGCATCCGTATATATCATATCTCAATCCATTTTTCTGTCCGGTAACTATTTAAATTTCTATTCTTTAGTAATTGCATGTTTTCTTTTGGGTTATCAAACATCCACGGCGGTATTGCAGGCATTGGTACTGTAGGACTAACTTTAATATTGTCGATTTTAACTTTATTACATATGTCTCCTATAATCCACCCAAAACTATTCTTTTTTGTTTTCTCTTTTTCTTGGCAGTTTGGTAGCACTGGACAAGTCGGATATCCTTGCTTGGATCCTTTTAAAGTTGCCCGATAAACTGCTGAGAGTTGATCTCTCCTCTTGTCCAAAGGTTTTTCGTTCATTTTTACTTGTAATACTGCCACTAGGGTTGATGTAGTAGCTCCACAACATAACCTTAAAGCCTGTGACTGGATCCGGTCTATTTTCCCAAGTCATGTTTTTGAAGCAGATTGGTAAATAATGCATCCGTAATCAATAACAGATGGAATTAAAGTTATAAATATATACATGTATTGTTTTCAACGTTAACCTATCAGCCCCCCAATCATTACCCCTCAAAGCCCTCATTATATTTAACACCTTTTTACTTTTTCCCCTATTTTTTTATTTTCCGGAAGGAACACTCCTGAAGGAATAGATAAAGTACTATCTAATCTAATCTAATCAAATCTATTTTGCTGATGTGGGTTGACTAGTTCATATTTTTATCAAACCATATTCCTAAATATTTAAAAACTTGTACCTCTTCTATATTTTCACCTTAGAGTTTTTATTTGGAGCTTGTTTTGTACTTTTGTCTTTGTAAAATGTATGACTTTTGTCTTTCCAACAGAGAATCTTAAACCTCAAGCCGTTCCCCAGTCTTGAACATTATTTACCACTTTGTTAGTTTTTTGATTATTTCTTTTGACTCTAAATAATATACTAGTCTTTCATTAATCTTTTTTTTTTCCATTACTTTTCCCCAAATTTATAATTTCCTGCCTCTTCCGGGTCTTACCCTGACTTGCATATTGGAATTGTTAGCGCTAATTTTCCCCTCTGCCGGTCATTCTCCTTCTTCATATATCCTGTCATATCATTTCAAGACCACTTCTTTGACGATGCTACCTAAGTTTTTGATCATTTGATAACCCGCTAGGTCTTTCCCCGGTGACGTATTTTTAACCTTTTTCAAAATTCGAACCATTTCATTCAAAGAAAATGTCATATCCATAGTGTTGGTAAAGCTATTATCGTTGTCTTCCATCATTTCCCCAATATTTAAACTCATTGTTTTTCTCTCTTTTGTTTTTCCACATTTCTCAAATTATCATTACTGTGCACTTTAACAAATGTTTTTGCTAAAGGTTCTGCTGTTTCTTTACCCGTGACTACATCTTCTTTAATAAATGTGGCACATCAGCCTCTTTACCCTTCATTCCTATCTTTACGAATCGTTATATATCCTTTTATTATAAAGTTTAATTTTGGCTTCAGCCCTGTTTCTTGAATACAAATTATATGTGGTTTAGTTTTCATATTTTTAATATATCCCTTTAATTCATGTTCGGTTGCTATCAAACTTCTGGCATTCCACCGGACAATTAACAGGGTGTTGGAATGTGGTAACATGACTCCGTCACGTCTACTCTCCGTAGTACAGCTTGCACCCGGTCCCAATATAGTTCTTTCAACAACTTTGCTGCTGCTTTGACAATCATTTTGATCTTCTCAGTCTTATTTTTTTTACTTTCATTTTGTATCAAAGCTGAGTTGTGCTCTCTGGTTTATTTTGCAAATGAACCGACAGAACATGATCATGTACAAGACTCGCCTACCCACAATGCACTGCAGCCCAACGCTCCTGGTCGGATGTTTTTTTCGGGGTTCATGGAGAGATGCGGTAAAGAGTGGTAGCCAAGACACACGGTCACACACGGTCACACACGGTCACACACGGTCACACTCGGCAATTATTTTGACCTGGGGAGCAGATTTAGAGGAAAAAATGTGTCTGGGGGGCCGGGATATCTGATTTTCAGGTACAAAAAACTTCACAATGACACAAAATAAACACAACAGTTAAACCTCACACTAAAAACAAGACATTGACTTGTACGTTCAAAAGACAGAATAGAACAAGTCAAGACATGCAATGCCATCTACAAAATGTTATGTAAATGTTAGTCATTACACACGCGGCTATGGTTTTGATGTATTTGTTACAGACATGTTTACGTCAAGTAACATCACATGGTTCCATTTGCACCTTTCAACAAATCTGAAAAGGAATATTAAGAAGTAAAACTTATATTTAATCCTACCTCTTCTCCGAGCACACGGTGACTGTACATACGGGTCGAAAAATGTTGACCTAATTCAGCATTTCTCAAAGTGTGGGGAATAGAGACATGACAGGTGGGGCGCGAGGAAAGGGAGGAAATTTTTATTTTTGATTTTTTTACTATGCTTTCATTTTCTATACACACTGTAAATCACTTTGTGATTCTGTCTGTGAAATCCGCCGTATAAATAAATGTAAATTACTTATTTTTCCTGTAGGCTTTAAATTTCTCGGCAGGAGCGAAAGTTTGACAGACATAGCAACAGTAACTTTTGCAGGCGGGGCTAAGAGGAACAAACTTTCGCGCGGATGGGTAGCAGGCTAATGTGCGGACCACAATTACACAAAATGGATACATTTGCAACTCGCACCTCAAAGGTCTGCGGAGAAACAAAAATATGACGGGTCTAATCAACCAAAAAGTCAACCTAAAAGAAAATATGGCGAAGGGTATCAAAAGTACATAACAGTTGTTTACTGGCTAAAAATAAAATGATCCTGAAAGTGATCACATTCATTTTAGATTTAATTATACTGTACAATATCCTTAAAACATGTCCTTGTGAAATAATTGATAATATTGTACATTGTACATTTTACTCCTCGTTTCATATCCAAAGTGAAAACATTTAAATGATTGGTTTGCCGTTTAAAGTGAGATCCGTACAATTAGGTCAGGGCTTCTCAAACTTTTTTTTTTCTGTCATCCCCACTTTAGACTAAGGGGTTAGTTTTCAAGGCCCACCTACCCCCATCGCCCCAACAAAACAATTTATTGGACATCATGTGAGGTCTCGAGTTGTCTCTTTACTTTGTTGATAACTTTGTCTGCTGCTAGCCGTTTTAGACAAAGAACACACAGGGGTCTCTCCTCTGCCCCCACCTCCGCTGCCGTGAATCCAAGAGCAAGATACCCTTCGCCATATTTTCTTTTAGGTTGACTTTTTGGTTGATTAGACCCGTCATATTTTTGTTTCTCCGCAGACCTTTGAGGTGCGAGTTGCAAATGTATCCATTTTGTGTAATTGTGGTCCGCACATTAGCCTGCTACCCATCCGCGCGAAAGTTTGTTCCTCTTAGCCCCGCCTGCAAAAGTTACTGTTGCTATGTCTGTCAAACTTTCGCTCCTGCCGAGAAATTTAAAGCCTACAGGAAAAATAAGTAATTTACATTTATTTATACGGCGGATTTCACAGACAGAATCACAAAGTGATTTACAGTGTGTATAGAAAATGAAAGCATAGTAAAAAAATCAAAAATAAAAATTTCCTCCCTTTCCTCGCGCCCCACCTGTCATGTCTCTATTCCCCACACTTTGAGAAATGCTGAATTAGGTCAACATTTTTCGACCCGTATGTACAGTCACCGTGTGCTCGGAGAAGAGGTAGGATTAAATATAAGTTTTACTTCTTAATATTCCTTTTCAGATTTTTTGAAAGGTGCAAATGGAACCATGTGATGTTACTTGACGTAAACATGTCTGTAACAAATACATCAAAACCATAGCCGCGTGTGTAATGACTAACATTTACATAACATTTTGTAGATGGCATTGCATGTCTTGTCTTGTTCTATTCTGTCTTTTGAACGTACAAGTCAATGTCTTGTTTTTAGTGTGAGGTTTAACTGTTGTGTTTATTTTGTGTCATTGTGAAGTTTTTTGTACCTGAAAATCAGATATCCCGGCCCCCCAGACACATTTTTTCCTCTAAATCTGCTCCCCAGGTCAAAATAATTGCCGAGTGTGACCGTGTGTGACCGTGTGTGACCGTGTGTGACCGTGTGTCTTGGCTACCACTCTTTACCGCATCTCTCCATGAACCCCGAAAAAAACATCCGACCAGGAGCGTTGGGCTGCAGTGCATTGTGGGTAGGCGAGTCTTGTACATGATCATGTTCTGTCGGTTCGTTTGCAAAATAAACCAGAGAACACAACTCAGCTTTGATACAAAATGAAAGTAAAAAATAAGACTGAGAAGATCAAAATGATTGTCAAAGCAGCAGCAAAGTTGTTGAAAGAACTATCTTGGGACCGGGTGCAAGCTGTACTACGGAGAGTAGACGTGACGGAGTCATGTTACCACATTCCAACACCCTGTTAATTGTCCGGTGGAATGCCAGAAGTTTGATAGCAACCGAACATGAATTAAAGGGATATATTAAAAATATGAAAACTAAACCACATATAATTTGTATTCAAGAAACAGGGCTGAAGCCAAAATTAAACTTTATAATAAAAGGATATATAACGATTCGTAAAGATAGGAATGAAGGGTAAAGAGGCTGATGTGCCACATTTATTAAAGAAGATGTAGTCACGGGTAAAGAAACAGCAGAACCTTTAGCAAAAACATTTGTTAAAGTGCACAGTAATGATAATTTGAGAAATGTGGAAAAACAAAAGAGAGAAAAAACAATGAGTTTAAATATTGGGGAAATGATGGAAGACAACGATAATAGCTTTACCAACACTATGGATATGACATTTTCTTTGAATGAAATGGTTCGAATTTTGAAAAAGGTTAAAAATACGTCACCGGGGAAAGACCTAACGGGTTATCAAATGATCAAAAACTTAGGTGGCATCGTCAAAGAAGTGGTCTTGAAATGATATGACAGGATATATGAAGAAGGAGAATGACCGGCAGAGGGGAAAATTAGCGGTAACAATTCCAATATGCAAGTCAGGGTAAGACCCGGAAGAGGCAGGAAATTATAAATTTGGGGAAAAGTAATGGAAAAAAAAAAAAGATTAATGAAAGACTAGTATATTATTTAGAGTCAAAAGAAATAATCAAAAAACTAACAAAGTGGTAAATAATGTTCAAGACTGGGGAACGGCTTGAGGTTTAAGATTTTCTGTTGGAAAGACAAAAGTCATACATTTTACAAAGACAAAAGTACAAAACAAGCTCCAAATAAAAACTCTAAGGTGAAAATATAGAAGAGGTACAAGTATTTAAATATTTAGGAATATGGTCTGGGGAACGGCTTGAGGTTTAAGATTTTCTGTTGGAAAGACAAAAGTCATACATTTTACAAAGACAAAAGTACAAAACAAGCTCCAAATAAAAACTCTAAGGTGAAAATATAGAAGAGGTACAAGTATTTAAATATTTAGGAATATGGTTTGATAAAAATATGAACTAGTCAACCCACATCAGCAAAATAGATTTGATTAGATTAGATTAGATAGTACTTTATTTATTCCTTCAGGAGTGTTCCTTCCGGAAACTAAAAAAATAGGGGAAAAAGTAAAAAGGTGTTAAATATAATGAGGGCTTTGAGGGGTAATGATTGGGGGGCTGATAGGTTAACGTTGAAAACAATACATGTATATATTTATAACTTTAATTCCATCTGTTATTGATTACGGATGCATTATTTACCAATCTGCTTCAAAAACATGACTTGGGAAAATAGACCGGATCCAGTCACAGGCTTTAAGGTTATGTTGTGGAGCTACTACATCAACCCTAGTGGCAGTATTACAAGTAAAAATGAACGAAAAACCTTTGGACAAGAGGAGAGATCAACTCTCAGCAGTTTATCGGGCAACTTTAAAAGGATCCAAGCAAGGATATCCGACTTGTCCAGTGCTACCAAACTGCCAAGAAAAAGAGAAAACAAAAAAGAATAGTTTTGGGTGGATTATAGGAGACATATGTAATAAAGTTAAAATCGACAATATTAAAGTTAGTCCTACAGTACCAATGCCTGCAATACCGCCGTGGATGTTTGATAACCCAAAAGAAAACATGCAATTACTAAAGAATAGAAATTTAAATAGTTACCGGACAGAAAAATGGATTGAGATATGATATATACGGATGCATCAAAAACTATATAAAAAAAAATAAAATAAAGGTAAGAGCTGTAGCAGTTATCCCACAAGGAAACATAGTATTAAATAAAATAATCAGTGATAAACTATCTGTTTTTACGGGGGAATTGGTAGCAATTTATATGGCAGTTAACTGGATAGAGGAAAACAAAGCAAGGAAAGTAGTTGTGTGCTCGCAGTCCAACAGTGCATTGATGAGCATAAAAAAAAACATAGCATCAGAAACAAGACAAGATTTAGTTTATGAAATAGTTCAGGCAATCTATAGAATAAATAAAGCGGGAGGTGTGGTAACATTTCTTTGGGTTCCTTGGAAGATATTGTAGGATGGAATTCACAACACATAGGATATAAAGCATTATACACGTATTTAAAAACATTGGGTTAAATAAAAGAATATAGAGTAGGGATCCATCTTGGTCCACACTCCATTTCAACCAGAAGGTTGCTTGGCGGAAACAACCGCCCACCTCCGGAATCAGTCCCCGCCCATTCCCCTTAGGCGCGAAATTCATTTGAGCGAAAGACATTAGAGTGAGAGGAGCTCTTTAAAGCTCCTGAGAATCTTAAAAAGCTTACAGAAAACGAGAAAAACTTACAGCGGGTGCCTGTCGGACATTCACCGTCGTTTTCGATGATTTCCCCTCGGAGCAAGGATTCGATGTCTGGAGTCTTTGGCGCAATCAAGCCTTCTCCTCTGCCTGGAACGGCCGTTGACGGACCCGCCAGCTTTAAGGGAGACGAGCGAGCCGGAGATGTAAACGGAAAATCTGTAA
Source organism: Nerophis ophidion (assembly GCF_033978795.1). Lineage (NCBI taxonomy): Eukaryota > Metazoa > Chordata > Actinopteri > Syngnathiformes > Syngnathidae > Nerophis > Nerophis ophidion. Next base: position 33,128,374 of record NC_084618.1, on the reverse strand, counting down.
GTAAATATATGTATATATGTATTGTATACCGCATGTTTTTTTTCTTGTAAAATGAGAATCATTTGACTCACCAGACTGCGATTGTGTTAAAACGATCGCGTTAGGATCTTACGGCAAATCCTCTATAAAACTAAATAATGAATACACATAATATTAAATAATTTGAAGGTTTAAACACACCTCGATAATCATCTTCCAACTTTGTAAGACCGTTTAAGCAAAGTTCATCGTCTTTCACTTCGTCGTCATCGGCTGGTAAAAAAAAAGTATTACAACGTCGTACAAGTGCAATGCTTTTAACGTTTAAATGCTTAAATGGAGTTAAACCAATGTCTAATAACATGGTAAAGTAGAGGTAATGGTGTGTGTGTGTGTGTGTGTGTGTGTGTGTGTGTGTGTGTGTGTGTGTGTGTGTGTGTGTGTGTGTGTGTGTGTGTATATGTGTGTGTGTGTGTGTGTGCGTGCGTGCGTGCGTGCGTGTGTGCGTGCGTGCGTGTCCTGTTGTTTCAGACGATCGTAAACATTTAAACTGTCAGATGGGAAGTCAGTAAAAACTGAACCCTCCTTTGTCCCCCAAACTGACCTGTTGTTTCAAACGACCGTAAAGACCAGTTGCTACGTGACACTGTGTTCTGCGATAGTTTTTTCCATCTGTTTAAACATGTTTTCGTGAGGTATGGAAGTTGTTTCAGACGATCGTAAACATTTAAACTGTCAGATGGGTGGTCACATGCTGCTCAGATGACATTGCTTTCTTAAAAAACTGAACCCTCCTTTGTTCCCTCGTCAGGTCTTAACGATGTGTGCGTACGAATGTGTGTGTGTGTGTGTGTGTGTGTGTGTGTGTGTGTGTGTGTGTGTGTGTGTGTGTGTGCGTGTGTGCGTGCGTGTGTGCGTGTGTGTGTGTGTGTGCGTGTGTGTGCGTGTGCGTGTGTGTGTGTGTGCGTGTCCACCAAAAACTTCCCAATCCACGGTAGATACCGATGAAAATATCGAGAAAGGGCTTCCGTCTCTTCTTTCTTTTAGCTGAAATAAGCAGATATCACCCATTTCGTATCTGAATACAAATCCAAAAGATCCCTCCATCCCTAACCCTTCCAAGTCCCATTTCTCACGCAAAGACTCGGTCGGCGGCATCTGAATACGATTTAGAAACACTCGACTTTTTTGCGGAGCGTCAATGTAAGTTTTATTATTTTTATAAATCGACACAGGCGTTTCACTAATCATGACCGAATCGAACAAAGTCTTTACGCTAACGTATAAAGCTCCAAATAATGACTAAGCCTTACAACGCCCTTTTGTACCCCTCCTCTACGTGTGTGTGTGTGTGTGTGTGTGTGTGTGTGTGTGTGTGTGTGTGTGTGTGTGTGAAGTGCGTGCGTGTCCACATCTCCACACGTAACATTCCCAGCCATCAATACATCGAAATCTGGAAGTTGTTTCAAACGATCGTAAACATTTAAACTATCAAATATATGGTCACATGCTGCTCAGATGACATTGCTTTCTTAAAAAAACTGAACCCTCCTTTGTTCCCTCGTCAGGTCTTAACTCCACCCTCTTCCTGGTTTAACCACTCCCACCACAGGTCTTAACTCTGCCCTCTTTCTTTTTAAAACTCCACCCTCTTCCTGGTTTAACCACTCCCACCGCAGGTCTTAACTCCACCCTCTTCCGGGTAAGCCACACCCACTTGACCTTGACATTTGAACCTGACCTTTGACTTTGACCTTTAACCTTGACCTTTAACCTTGACCCCTCATAAATCATTAACCTTTGAACTTGACCCCTCATAAATCATTAACCTTTGACCTTGAGGGGTCATAAATCATTGATTTATGAGGGGTCATAAATCACTTTTTGACTAAAGGTGTCCCCTTAACTTCTCTCTCACGTGTAGACGTTCAAAAAAGGCTGGCCAAATTATGACGTTTCTGTTGTTTGAACTTGTGGTATGCAAATTCATAAATTTCTTGTTTGAAAATAACGTCATAGTTACTTCTCTTTCTGCTTGCAATAACCTTCTCTGTCTATGTTCTGACCAGGGCTCTTGTAAGAGAGAGACCTGATAAATCATCATCAACAATAATAATATTCTGTTCAGCTCTACAACTAATTTGAAACTCATGTTCATTTTAACATATTCAATTTTAGACAACTACAAAGACGCATTAAAAATCATGCAACAATATGGAAAGGGCTGCAGCACCTCAGACCTGCAATCTGAGGCGAAGAATGAGGAGCTGCCAGAAAAAAGGAACAGGAAGCCAGTGTAAGTGTGTTCCGTCTTGTTTTTGTCATGTTTCTACAGTAATAGGAAGGTTATTTCCGGTAGCATTCAAAAATAGACCAAAGATGCTTGTGCTATATGTATATTTGGCAATTTTGGTAATGCAATAATCCTAATGATATGGTTACCCAAGAGCCATCGTCTCAGGGACTCTGATGATAGCAAAGAAGACCCGGGAAATGGTGACCTCGCATCTCTGGGGTTGGCAAGCCAATTACACAGGCAGAGTAAGGAATAATCAGGTTGACCATTACCCCGGGGCCAAAAGTGGAAATGCCGACCAATATCCAGTTTCCACTGGAACAGTTGGAGGCAGTGGAGGCATTTGACGCATTTTTGAATGAACCATCAAATGGCCCAGCTCGACAAAGAGTGGTGAGGTTTCTTTCTTAATATGAATGGTGCCATTAGGTTTATTGATTGTCCATGATTATCAATCAATCAATCAATGTTTATTTATATAGCCCTAAATCACAAGTGTCTCAAAGGGCTGCACAAACCACAACGACATCATCGGTAGAGCCCACATAAAGGCAAGGAAAAACTCATCCCAGTGGGACGTCGACAATGATGACTATGAGAAACCTTGGAGAGGGCCACATATGTGGGGAACCCCCCCCCCATGGGACCGAAAGCAATGGATGTCGAGTGGATCTAATATGATATTGTGAAAGTCCAATCCATAACGTAACCTTGAGAATCCAGACCAAAGTGGATCCAATATAGTAGCGAGAGTCCCGTCCAAAGTGGAGCCAGCAGGAAACCATCCCAAGCGGAGGCGGATCAGCAGCGCAGAGATGCCCTCAAACGGTACACAGGGGAGCGGTCCATCCTGGGTCCCGACTCTGGACGAGCGGTCCATCCTAGGTCCCGACTCTGGAGAGCCAGTACTTATGAAAATATTCTCTTGAATCAGCCCTGACAAACTGCCCTGACAACCAGGCCTGTCCTGAACCGCCTTTTCCCAGTGGTAAAATTATGTCAGTGAGCCACAATCTGCCTGGTTTGACAACGTGTGTAAAGGTAGCATAGGTCCATGAGCCAAGAGAACAGGTTCTGTTTTTTTTACATTTCTGGACGCTTTCAACAGGAACAAAAACATTTTAATTGCAATTTAAACTTAAAAATGTTTACCTGTTTGTTTAAAGAGATGTCTATGCCTTCTAGATTTTTTTCTTTGGCCACCATTGGAGGCCAGGATGTGAAGCGGGTGACCTGGAACATCCTGGGCAGGATCTTCACAGATGACGTTTCACATCAAATCAATTGGAAGGGTGTCAACAACAAAAAAGGCCTTTAGCAGGATGGCAACAAAGGCCTTGCTTTTCAGTTAGTATATAATTCAAAGTAATATTACATACATTCAAAGTCAATAGTGGGGGCAGCCTTAAAAATCGTAGCGACCATCATACCTGTAGCTGCTCCCAAACTTATCTTCTTGGTCAGATTAACGTAACGCTTCAACTGATGTTTGTCGACTTCCTTTATTGCGTTTCTTCGCATGTTCAACACCGTCAAACACCGTAAAAAAACTGAAATTAATTAATACAAAATCACATGAGGTAGTGAAAACATTGCTGTTAACTATCAGAATAATGATAATAACAAAAATCCTACCTTTCTGACAACATGCACTTTGCTTTGAGACTCCCTACTTTTGATTCCTTTTGTTGCTGGCACTGTAAACGGCTTGTAAACTGCAATTCTCTCCACCTCTAATTGAGTAGTTAATTGGACTTGTTCATGTTGCCTCGTGCGCTGCAGCTGGCTACCTAACGTGATACAGTCGGAGTTGAAAAATTGTGTCCGACTTCTAAGCCGACGTCAGTGACGCCACCATATCATGTGACCCATAACATCGCGGGAGCAAATTTTCAGGAGGCGTTCCTTGTCTATGGTTCCTTTGTAGTGTGAGACAGCGCGCTCTGCGACTGCAACCGGCTCGCCAACGCCCCTTCACAGCGGAATGGTTCCTATTGATTATAAGTTCAGTGACGCACTCGGCTATTTATGCAATGTGAGGTCTTGTTAATAGGCCTACACGAATACAAACATAGAATGATAGTACAAATATAATAAGAAAACAATGTCAACTTCCCAAAGTTGGGTTATGGATATTTATTTATGCCCCAGCCCCCCACCCACCCACCGCCGTCATCCAAACATGAAAAAAACACACAGATTTATCCACATACAGTACTCTGATCAAGGAACCAAATAACGATATTATTTGAACATTTTGGATGTCTTGCACACCTATACCCTGATCACTAATTCAGTTTACGCACCTCTTATTTTAACCACTTCCTGTAACTTTAAGTCATGTTTTTTTTTCAATTGTAATCTCCTTAATACCTATCTCATATTTTGTATTGTGTAAGCATACTTGGCTTTGGATGTTACATACCATAAACAAACGTATTTGTCTTGTAATCTTGTTTGATTACAGGTGCTGTAAGAAAAAATGTGGTGACAAGGTCAGCCACAGACGCTGAGGTAACCAAACACGCAATCAGGTGGTTCAACCTGGCGGCGGATCGGGCAGCGAGGAGACGAGTCCCTCCTCCACCTCCACAGACAGAGGAATAGAAATATGTATTAATAAAAAAACATTTATTGAACTTGTCATTCACCAGTTATTTATTTTCTGATATGTTAGCGGTGCATGGAGCAGCATTTCTTTTAAATTGTAGCCTAATAGATTAAATATTTATATGTACTATATTTACTATTTATATTTTATATATTTACTTTATAGCAGGGGTAGGAAACCTATGGCTCTATAGCCAGATGTGGCTCTTTTGATGACTGCATCTGGCTCTCAAATACATCTGAGCTGACATTACTTATCACGATTAGTAATGAATAATTCCGCCAGTAATCGGTGTTAAAAATAACGTTTAACATATAAAAAATTCTTATGCAATTTAATCCATCCATCCGTTTTCAACCGCACCTGTTCAATAAGTCACATCAATGGTAAGAAGTCCATCCATCTATTCTCTACCGCTTGTCCCTTTTGGGGTCGCGGGGTTGCTGGAGCCTATCTTAGCTGCATTTGGGCAGAAGGCGGCATACACCCTGGACAAGTCGCCACCTCATCACAGGGCCAACACAGATAGACAGACGACATTCACACTCACATTCACACACTAGGGCAAATTTAGTGTTGCCAAAGAAGTATTTTATTTATTATTGGTTGATATAAAATATAAGACTTATACTTTAAAAATGTAGGTCTTACTTGAAAAATGCATACATTTAGTTGTATTCAGTGTTAAAACATATGATACGGCTCTCACGGTAATACACTTTAAAAAATTTGGCTTTCATGGCTCTCTCAGCCAAAAATTTTCCCGACCCCTGCTTTATAGAGTGAATTGACCATTTTCTGTTTCTGCCTATTGACAATATTGTTAGTTTAAAAATACAAGGCTAGGTCCGCATGGAGCTGGAGGGGGCATGGCCTCCAGCTCCACCTGAATTTCGGGAGATTTTCGGGAGACAAATTGTCCCGGGAGGTTTTCGGGAGAGGCGCGGAATTTCGGGAGTCTCACGGAAAATCCGGTAGGGTTGGTAAGTATGATGTAACCAAATATTAACATTGATGTATGTATACTTTTGACCCAGCAGATTTGCAGTAGACCCATTATAAATTCACATTAGAACCAAACTTCATGAATGTTTTTATTTTGTGACCAAAAAGTATGTGTTCCAATTACTCTATCACAAAAAATGACAGTTTCAGAAATGATTGGACACTCAACACAGCCATGACATTATGTCCTTTACAAGTGTAGGTAAACTTTTGACCACAACTGTATATTTTTTCCACCATCTTTTTCCATTTACAAAAATGTTTTAAAAATCTCCCGGCAGCCACTAGGGCGGCGCTTAAGAGTCGCATGCTGACCCCGGAGCTGATGGGACAGTTGAAGACTGGAATGATTCTATCGATAGAAATTCCAACACAATGATCCTGGCTAAGGTGACAAAAGAGGAAATAGTCAACACTGTAAAGAAATGTAAATCTAAGACTTTAACTGACTGTCACAGAATTGGTATGAAAACAATAAAAAAGTAATTGAAGAAATCTTAGAACCTCTAATGTATATCAGCAATCTATCATTTCAAACAGGCAAATTCCCATACAAAAATAAAATAGAAAAAGTAGTACCAATTTATAAGACCTGAGAAAAAAACACATTTACAAACTACAGACCAGTTTCATTATTTCCACAATTTTATAAAATCATTGAAAAATTGTTCAATTACAGATTGGACAAATTCATAATCAAAAGTGGAACACTTGCGGATACAGAGCTAACATTTCAACGACGATACCATAATTCAAAATAACAGGAAATTACCAACGAACTAGATGGTAAACAGCCAAGCTGGTCCTCCAGGTTGGGGGTTGGGCAATGGGCTAGTTCCTCATTCCCGGAAGAACTAATTTCCGACAGAAACAAGAAGCACTCAAATTGAATCAATAAAACCAGTAGTGACTTGGCAGGTTCCTGCGGATGACAACATCAATTTCCTCAATGACCATAGGATAATGACATCATGGGGTCAAAGCTGAAAGAAAGCCCATCGACTGATGGCGTCATTTACCACACTTAAACAAATTGTAAATATAGGAAACTGGAATGGCAGAACAATGTATGCGATTTGGAAGACAGAACAAGCAGAAAGAATGATAAACAAGTATACGGTGCATGTGCTTGGTATCAGTGACTGTAGGTGGACTGGATTTGGTAAAATGAAACTCACTACTGGTGGACTGTCATTTTTTGGCAGAGACAATGGAATACATCGTAGTGGGGTAGAACTAATGATGTCAAAGTTTTCAGCGTCAGCTCTCATGGAACGGAGACCCATAAACGATAGAATCCTAATTGGAAGGTTCTACTCTAAGTTCATCAAATTAACTATTAGCCATGTGTATGCACCAACACTTGACGCAGATGAAGAAGTAAAATATGAGTTTTATGAACAACTTCAAAATGTAATGGAAAAGGTGAACAAACACGGTATGGTAAATTTCCGGGCCTAAATTGGATGCCAAATTTGACCAACTAGTCTGATTATCTCCTCCTCCTTCTACTATCAAGGTGAGGGGCATTGTTTATGATCCATCAATAACTTTCACCAGCTCTGAGGCAAGAAAGCAGTTCACTAGCTCATGATGCCGGTATAGCAGCAACAAGCTAGTTAGGGCTCTGTGACAATGCGGCACTAAAAAAAGTTCCACTGCATAAGAGCTTATAATAACAATATCACTAATACTCACGAAACGTAAGTGGAGTATTGTTGTCACTTTTTGGATGGTTATTTTATAGGGCTTTATGGACTGTAGAGGACATCCAAGTGACTCCATTGTAAACTGACTTTTATTTAAGTTAATTTACAAGTTAGAATGCATTAAAAAATGTCTCTTCTTGTTTCTAATAATGATTCTAAATGATAGGCAAAAGTCCCCGAAAAAAGTTCAGCTCCCCTTTAATTAACTCGTATTGCTGTCTGTGGTGAATCTTTAAATGTTGATAAAGTGAGTCATGTTTTCCTTGGTTCTGGCAAAAACTCGACAAACGTGGGGGGTTCGTCCATGTTCCGCATAGCTTTTGTCAAACCCAAATATTCAAAATAATTTAAGTGCCACCTTTCTTTGATCTCAACTGCTCTCCAACATCTTGCGCCCCCAGAGTTTCTGAAGTTCAACCATCTCAATGTCTCCTCTAGTGTTGGTGTTTGCTGTTGGCGTACAGACTGCCTCCACTCCAGCGCACAAAAACGTGCTCTTTCCCGTAAACACTTTTGATTGAAGTGAAGTGAATTATATTTATATGGCGCTTTACATAGTGAAACCCGATATCTAAGTTACATTAAAACCAGTGTGGGTGGCCCTTGGATCAGGTGGGTAGAGTGTTTTGCCCAAGGACACAACGGCAGTGACTAGGATGGCGGAAGCGGGATTCAAACCTGGAAGCCTCAAGTTGCTGGAACAGCCACTCTACCAACCGAGCCAGTAGGCAAAGAACATGAAGCTGAACAATTCTGATTGGCGAACATGTCTGTCACTCAAATGAAGGTGGCATGCACCCCCATACCAAATAATATATTGCAGAATCAGTTTGAATTGAGAATCGGGTAAAGTCAAAAATGGATTCTAAATATAATTACATTGAGAGTTGTTCTAAGATTCACATCAAGAATGTTTTTCCTCCAAAACAACACATATGTTTGTTCACTTCCTGTGTTCAATTTGTTACACAATAAAATGTATTAAATAATGAAAAAACATTCTCACAAATAAATATTTAAGAAATATTGCGCTAAATAAAATTACCTAATTTATTAATAAGGTTCAATATGTTAAGCATATGTTCAATATGTTCTTTCTTATACTCTGCATATTAATATTACTAAATATGTTTGACTTCTTTGCTTAACCTTTTCCATAATTGAATTCCACATACATATATAATAAAAGTTTTAAGTGTTGTACGTGCATGTTTTAAGTTAAAAAAAAAATGTTTTAGGTAATAGTTTTCCTTTTATTGTTGAGAATAACTTTTGGGACATTCTTGGGTAGCTGGTTACAGTTTACTTTGTACATAGTTTGAGCTGTTTGCAAATTCAATAAATCATTGAATTTCAATATTTAGGATTAAATAAATGAAGTGTTGGAATGTTCTCAATAACTAACATTCTGGGCCTGATTTATTAAGAGCCAAACACCTAGCGGTATACAGCTTGTGCAGTCTATAAAATAGCGTATATTATTAGTGGGTGTTTTGCGTGCGATCTTCTAACACCGTGTGTGCATTTGAGGATTTTGCGTGTACTATACAGTACATCACCCCAGAAACACTCTCCTTTACTGCACATCCATGTCATCCTGCTCCTTCCGGCGGCGTTTTGCCATGTTGTCAAACAAACAGGAGATATCGACCACTTTTTATGGGCATTTTAGAAGCAGTCGTACAGTGCATCTGCATTGAGACCACTTGTTTTAAAACTTGAAGGTGCATGGGAGGGAGGCTGACCACTGCGCTCAAGAAAAATGCACACTTCAAGGAGTTTTTATCATATACGAAATATGTTAGTAATATATGTATAATGTGAAAAAACAAACATCACTAAAAAAATATTAATACACCCAAAAAAATATATTGAATTTGTTTTAATCTGGCCCTTAAGTCATCTAGCAGCTGCAAAGTTATAACATGATCTTGCAGAGTAGAAGATATGTCTAATATTTTTATTGCTGACAGTTAAAATAAATTCAAATATGACACACACAAGCAGATTTAAAATTCTCTGTCCATCGTCTGTTTTGGCAGTGTGTCAGTTTGTACATGCTTTTTAAACGTGCTAAATAAAATGCAAAACAGTGCTACTAAAACGGTGAGTATTGATAAATCACATTACGCGTACTGTATAATATATTTGCATTTTCTCCTCCCAGTATTGTGGCCATTTTGATAATCTAAATACATTATTGCAGACAAAGACGCAAAATGGATTTCACACATTATTCTGCTCAGTTAAAATCACAATCCACATTGCACACGTTTAGTAGACCAGCTTTGCGTGTGCCATCAAGTTTGCACGTGTTTAAGTACATGCAAACCTTTAGTAAATCAGGCCCTTTGTATTATTCTAACTGACTTATTTTGTAACACTGCCAGGGAATTAAGTGTGCTTTTGTAAATATTTCCTCATATTCCTACACAGTGGATAATATGGATTGATTTTTTGTCTGGAAGATATTTTGTTTTATCCATTAGTTAATTATTTCTTACCAAGTTAAGAGATTTCCAGTTCATTCATCATCTAATATTATACCTAGAAATGTCAATGTCTACACCGTCTATTTGTATTTGTGTTTGACTTTCTTTCCCACTGTTACATAATAACATTATTTACACTTTTACATAGATTAAAAAATAGTCTGTTTCTGTCAAGCCATCGCTTTAATTTATTCATTGCTATTGTTATTGTTATTAGCGGCCCACCTCTGGAACTCTCTGCCCCAGGACATTCGACACTCCTGTTTCATTGCCACCTTCAAATCTCGCCTGAAAATATATGAGTTTAAACTAGCTTACTCATGTTAATCAGTAGCCTCCATGTCACTTATCGTTTGCACTTTTCTTATAATGTATAAATATTTGTTTTTTAATTGTTTGTCACATGACTGATTGATCTTTTATCTGTTGTAAGGTGACCTTGGTGCTGAAAAAGGCGGCCATAAATGAAATTAATTATTATCATCGTTATTTGTATTAGCTCCTGGGTTTGCAGTTACAGCAGGAACACTGAGGATTTTTCTTCGAAGTTCCACACTTCGTATAGATGTCCCTGCGTTCCTACCTCACTCTTTTCCAGTCGAAGCTTTCCTAGTCAAGTATTACGATGCCATTTTTTTTGTCCAATGCAATATTTCCCCTTTTCATCGCATCTTCCTGACATTCTTGTTGCTCTGCTTCTAATACTCCTTTTTTTCTAAGCGTACCTTCTTTGTACATTAGTAGGTGTGTCACGATGCCTTTTGTGTCTTCCTTTCTGCACAACAGGTTTCATTTCCAACTTTTCTTGCAAATTGGTAGCTCGAATAGGTTCCTTATGTCTTTTTTTTAATATATGTTCAGTATCTTATATTCAGACAGGATCCTCCTGTGCCTTCTTTTGTTTGGGGTGTACACACGAACGAACAGACTATTACACTAAGGTGACTTTCAGCATGCTGGGTGACAGAGGAATCCGAGGCGCACCTAGATTTATAGTGAAAGTGCAGGTTTAATTAAAAAATGTTATTCTATCCTGCTGTATGCAGACGGAGCAACAATTCTTCTAGATTAAATTTCTCGTATTTCCTGCATTAATGCTGCCTGCAGTTAAATGTCAGGAACAAACAAATATTCTGTACTTTTGCTGCCTTTTACTTTGTGGAGGGCCAATACATGGTCTTTACAATACATTGACACATTGCAATTACAGGGCTGTCATAGCTTGATATCCTGTGCAACCACAAAGAGAGAGGCAATAACAAGCCAGTAGCCCTGTCAATAATAGATTGTACCCGATGTTTGCTGAGGATCTTCCGGCTCAACACTGATTAATAGACTGACCTCTGTGGCCTCATGGAAAGCAAACTGACCATGTTTGCTAGGGTGTATATTCATTATCTGCAAAATAAGACATTGGTCTGCACAGATTGTGGAACAGTCATGTCAACAGGACATTTTTAATATTGTGACAGCATTATAGAATTTGTGTTGCCAAGCCATAGCCAGAGTTTTTTTATTTTATGCATTCTAAATAGCAAATAGATGCAAGAAAAAGTCATCCATCCTTTTTCTACCGCTTATTCCCTTTGGGGTCGATGGTGCCTATCTCAGCTACAATCGGGCGGAAGGCGGGGTACACCCTGGACAAGTCGCCATCTCATCACAGGGCCAACACAGATAGACAGACAACATTCACACTCACATTCACACACTAGGGCCAATTTAGTGTTGCCAATCAACCTATCCCCAGGTGCATGTCTTTGGAGGTGGGAGGAAGCCGGAGTACCCGGAGGGAACCCACGCATTCACAAGGAGAACATGCAATCTCCACACAGAAAGATCCCGAGCCCGGGATTGAACCCAGGACTACTCAGCACCTTTTATTGTGAGGCAGACGCACTAACCCCTCTACCAACGTGAAGCCCGCTTTACTGGTTTTAAATGCCTTAAAAAAACATCCAAACATTTCCATCAAGGTTTTATGTATACACTGTCAGTACATATGTGATTTAGTAACAGGCACATTCAGAATGCCTGGTAATATTTACGTAATTTGATCATTGTAAACATACAGCTGTGCATTAATTTCACAAACCCATCCCAACGTTTGCTTATTCCTTCAACAACATCACTGATTATTACTCACTTCAAACATTATGAGAGCCAACAAACATAATAAAACATCACCTACTGTACAATATCTACTGTCACGGGGATGCCGAATGATAGGATGTTGATATATTCCCGTTTAGATGAAGACTGACTCATAATCCTCGGGTAAAAAAAGGGAGGTGAAACCAATTGTCTTTAAGTGCCTTTCTCGCCATTTACAGGACTAAATTGGCCATCAAAGTTGACTAACTCGTCAAATGTTGTCCTCATCCTTCTACTAACCAAGTGAGTGGTGTTTTTTATGAGCTAGAATACACTTTTACAAGCTCTGAGGCGAAGAAGCAGCTCACCAGCTAATGGCGTCAATATAGCCACACAAGGTCATTAGCTCTCTGTGATCACGGCACTGTTAAAAACAGTTTGTCTGCGTTACAGCTTAAAACAAGAGCACTAATACTTGGTTTATATTCAGGTCACAAAATTTAAATGGAGTATCGTTGGCGATTTTTGCATTTTTATTTAGAGGGTTTGCCCTGCGATGAGGTGGAGACCTGTCCAGAATGTACCCCGCCTACCGCCCGAATGCAGCTGAGATAGGCTCCAGCACCCCCCGCGATCCCAAAAGGGACAAAATGGATGGATGGATGGGAATTTTAAGTGGCAAAAAAGTTGATCCACTTTCTATAAAATTGTAATAATTGGAAATTGACCATTTAGGTACCGTATTTTTCAGACCAAAAGGCACACCGGATTATAAGAAACACTGTTGGTGAACGGGTCTATTTCGGTTTATTTTCATACACAAGGCGCACCAGATTATAAGGCGCATTAATGGGGTCATACTATAATTTTTTTTCTACATTTAAAACACTACCTTGTCATCTACATAACATTTAAAGGTTGTTCTTGAGTCAACATTTTACATAGATTACATTATGTTAGCTTATGGTCGACGCACAGACTACAATGGCGGACACGCACAAGTTTTCGGGACTTTGGCAGATCCCAAAGACACAACAGCAGGTATCAATAGGTAAAGAAAAGTTGGTTTTGCAGAATAGGTCTAAGACAAAACACCAGCTTATATGTCTCCTTATACTTTAGGTGCCCTTTTGGGGTCCTGATACACAAACCATAAAAATACCAGTATGTTGAAGCACAGTACATCTGACTACAGTAGCCGTAATGCTCCGACAATTCAAGAGGTGAGGCTTTGTAGATTACTAAAGTCGTACTTAAACATTTTGACAGATTTTTAAGCACCGTGTGTTATGTTGTATTTTCTCAATCAAACATCAAAATGTTGGTCTTGCTTGCACCGTCGATTTTTGACAAAATAAATGTGCGACTTACACTCCGAAAAACACAGTACATTTTTTTTGGACTCTTTTCATCCATTTAATTATTGATGTGATCTAATGTACAAATGGTACAAATTGTATTTTCAGCTGCATTTTAAATTTAGCAGTGAACTATGTTGAATATCGCCACATCGCAATACTGTGCCATATCATGACTTGAGTATCGTGGTACATATTATTAAGTCCTCGCCTTTACCCCACCTAACCAAAATGATTCCGTACATTAGGCGCACCAGGTTATCAGGTGCACTTAAGGATTTTAAGTGCACTTTATTATCACGGCGCGGGCTCAAACCCGCTTTTCTCCAGCAGTTGGGTCTTCCAGCATCTCCGTTGGCAGCGCGCCGAGACACGTCCCTGCTCGCGCTGGCCGCATCACGCCCACATACCGGCAAGGCTTTGGGAGATCAGTAATCTGCACACCTGGAACTGATTAGGGCGAGTGGTATAAAGACCAGTGGACCCAAGGATCCTGGACGGAACTTAACCATTAGTTACCGTAATAAGCACCCATTGTCTGGCTTCTATCCGTGAACTCGCTGTTCCCATGTGACTTCCTTGTTTCGGTGTCTGATGTCCATGTTTTCCTCCCGCAGTGCTTTTCCCAATTTCTCCTGTGATCTCCTCTGATCCCCTGTTGTTCCCCTCTGAATTCTGGACTGCCTCCCTTCATCCTCGACCTCCGCTTGGACACGGACCCCTTGACGCCTCTCTCAGTCCCACGTCCTCCTGCTTATCTCAAAGACCTTCTTCTGCTTAGCCCCTTTGGACTTTTTTGCTTCCTCATCCAACAAATAGGTAATACTCAACAGCTAATCATTCATACACAGTCTCCCACAATATACCCCTTTTGGATGAGTCACACTCCATTCTTTTTCGTGTGTATATATATATATATATGTATATATATATATATATAGTATTGTGTATTATTATATATATATTATACATTATACATATATATAATAAAACATAGAGCTTTACTGCACCCTTGGGTCTGTGCCGTCTCAACTCCCTCCTCCAACCATAACACTTATAGTCCGTAAAATACGGACATGAGCTAAGGAGTACATGCCTACAGTGACCAAAGAATGGCAAAATTTGTGCCCCCAGAGCCGTTTTAATGTGCCGTATTGAGGCCGCTCTTTTCACGCATTTGGACCAGACCTTACAAAACCTCTTCTATCCAGTTTGAAAGTCACAGTCATTGAAAACAAACACGGAGATGTAGAAATGTATCGATGACGGCAAAATTCTTGCGTTCTTTTTAATTTACTGTTTAATTGATTTACTTACTACTATGGTTTGAACATCGAATTTATTCCTTTTTAATGCCATTTAATATTTAATTTTTTTTCCATATCACTTAAATTACTTTTAATGCTTTGTAATGCCCTACGGGAACCCTATTGCAATTGTACACGCAGCACACATGCAACACAATCCGAGATAGTGCACGCTATTTTATAGATTGCACAAGTTGTTTACCGCATGGTGTTTGGATCTTAGTAAATCAGACTTCAAGTTCTCAGATTGTGAATGTGGTCTGGCTGCTACTTTTCTTGAGGATAAAGAAACCACTTGCTGTTTATTTGGACAAGACATGAGGACGGCATGTCCCTGGAGCTATGGAGCACAGCGAATTCAGCTGGAGTCAGTAGAATTTTATTTCATCATTTCATTGTGAAGACCCACATAAAATAATTTTCTTGGTCAATTTGGTCCATAAACCTTCTGCTCATTCCTTTCACTTCAACAGTCTTCTTTATTTATTTTGTAATATCACTATGTCGCTCTGTGTTTGTGTGTGTCACTGTCTCCCCTTAGTATTATCTACTTGCATTTCTGCTTTCTGACAGATTGAGCAACAGACAAGAAGCATTATTCAAAGCGCTCAACACTGTGGGATAACCCTGCAAGGAGATCCGCACACATTAGCAGCAGCTTTCTGGCTTAACGATACATTTATCACGACAAGATTGAATCTCAAAATATTGTTTAAGTGACACTTCTTAATCTTGATCATGCTACAGGCGTACTGAATTTACCAGCAGCTATAGTGACACTGAGCTACATTGTGGTTGACCATAGGTCAATATGAATGGGAAATTGAATGTAAATATGTTATATTTTTATGCAGTTAAGTTCTGCAGGAAACGGTGAAAGTGTCTTTGAAGTTGACCGATGTGTGTCTGTTGTGCTACGACATAGGATGTGGGCGTGGCATGGCGCCAATCTTTAATCTGATGGTTCGCCTTATATTAAAATAAGTAAGATGATGATGATCACACCTTCAACTGCCGGATGGGTCAGTGCCTAGCCGTACCCACTCATAGTGGGTGAAGCCTGGCAGCGAACTCTGCATCACCAATCAAACGGTCATTATTTCACTTCAGGTGATTGGATCGCCTTCGAAACTGACATGAGGCTTTAAGGTTGGGATCTGATCATGACTAGATGTTAATATCGTCATCAATGTCTCTCCCTTATTGTGGAAAATTATAACAATCATAACTTCCTTCCAAATTCTCCAGTCTTCTTGAAATGTGTGATGGTGGGTCGGAGGATTGGGTGGGGTGCGACTTCATGGCTGCCTTTGCACCAATATTGCCCCATTGTGGTGAAAAGTTACAACAGCCGTAACTTCTTTTCACATGCGCCGATCTTCCGGAAAAGTTTGATTTTTTGTGGCATTGGGTACAATAGGACTGCATGAAACTGTGACACAAATATTTATATTGTGGAGAAAAACTATAGCATGCATAACTCCCTTGCACAAGCTCCGATTTTCTTGAAAGTTTTGATGGTGGCTGGGGGCATTGGACGAGACGTTACTACATGACTACCATGGCAACAGTATTCCCTCCTTGTAGTGGAAAATGATGACAGTCATTACTTCCTTTTATATGCTTCAAATGACAAAAATGTTGGATGGTGGGTCTCGGCAATGAGAAGAACCTTGTTATGGCTCAAGCACCCGCCGCCGCCACACATTCTTCTGTGCGCTCCTCTGAGCGTGCCTCTGGTCACGCCACAGGCGTTCCTCTCCTGCTGCGGCCGCGCCACCTTCAATCTACAATCTTCACACCTGACGCTGATGAGGAGGCTCTGCACTTCTTAAGCCAGCGTGTCCTGCGTTCCAGTGCCAGAACCTGTATTGTACAGTAAGCCCACACGTCTCCAGCTTCCTTTTCCATTTGCCTACTCGCTCTTTTTGTTTCCCCTCTTCTGTGATCATTGTGTCTTGTCCTCTGTTGTCATCCTGCAGCTACTCTCTGTCTCCTGGATTCGAACTGCGTGTCTCGTCTCCCCTGGACTTTTTGCTGCCTTCCCGGATCTTGACCTTTCGCCTGACATTGACGCCTCTCTCCAGCCCTCGACCTCTCAAATACCCACAGACTTCCGAGTCTGCCATGCCCTCTCTGAACTTCCACATTCTTCACAACACGCACCTTCAACACCTGCCTGTAAATTCATATTTTGGCTGGTTGCACACTTCATACTCTTGTATTAATAAAACCGCCCAAGGCTAAGCGACGTTCCTGTCTCAGTGCTGTCTCCTTCTCCACTGTACCATGACAGACATAAGGGCATGGGTAATGTGTTCCTGTCGACTTGCGTTTGACCTTAATATATTTAAGTATTAGCCACCCTGGCTGCGCGGGCCACAATTACACTAAATTTTTAAATTAAATGGAGGGGCTCTGAAAACTTTGCCATAGACGGTTGGTATGTCACTCGGTTATAAAGTCATGGTTCCAGTCATTTTGAGTACAGTAAGGGAACAAAATCGATAATGATTTTATTTCTAAAATTCAATGAAAAAGCATTCAACTGCTAGCAAGTGTTTCTTGAAGAATAGAAAATATTTTGGAAAGTGCGATCACGCAAACATATCAGTTTGGAAAGTCGCATTTATTATTACATTTTGAATAGATTAAAGTTATTTATTGGCTTTAATAGCTTGATCTTGTAATCCCATTCCCTAAAACGACAGCTGGGAATCCTTGTGCACCTCACGATTCAATTACAATTCAGGGGCTATGATTCAGTTATAAATGCATGACTTATATGTCATGATCCGCCACTCCGATCATGGCATATTCTGTTTTTTGTTCTGTTTTGTATCACATCTGTTTAGTATTTGAGTTCCTTAGTTCCTAGTGGCACTTCCAGTTTTGTTTCTGTTGCCGTAGTTACCTATTTGTGTCACCTGCCGTTTGTTTTTCTCACGCACCTGCTCTGTGACTATCTCCTATTTAAGCCTGCCTTTGTTTGCCATTCGGTCTCGGATTTTCATTTGCTTCCATGCAACAGGTGACGTCGCTCTTCCCGCATTGTGGTAATTGCTTTTGTGTACTTTAGCTTCCACGCTATTCTGTTGTTTGTCCCTAGCTCATGCTAGCGCTTTCTGTTGGTTTTGTTTGTAGTGCCTTCGTGCAAGTGTTTTGGTTCTTAGCTCGTTTTTATAGTTAAATAAATCATCATTCTTACCTTCACGCTGTGTCCTACTCAAACTGCCTCCACGAGAGAACAAGAGCCACACCACGATGGCAGCAAAGTGTCACAGGTGTGGTTTTTGTTGTCTCATGAAGGCAGTTTGACACAGCGTGAAGGTAAGAATGATGATTTTAAAAAAGTAGGAGCAAAAATGGGAGAAAAGGGAAGTGTCCGCCTTCCTTGGGAGCCAGAGAGAAAGAAATTGACTAAATTATCTGTTTTAAAATGAAACTTTGAGGTTTGACGCAACAGGCTTCTGTAGTTAGTCAGCACACAGAGCAGTCAATATTGCTTTCACATAGTTTGCTTACAATGTATGCCAGTAAGAAAATTATTATATTTTTTTATATGCTGGTGCCGTTCCAATTAAAGCTAATCGTTTAAAACATCTCAAAGGTCCGGAGTTCGATTCCTGGGCTCAAGATCTTTCTGTGGGGAGTTTGCATGTTCTCCCTGTGACTACGTGGGCTTCCTCCCATCTCCAAAGACATGCAATTGGGGATAGGTTGATTGGCCACAGGAAATTGGCCCTAGCGTGTGAATGTGTGTGTGAATGTTGTCTGTCTATCTGTGTTGGCCCAGCGATGACGTGCCGAATTTTCAAGGGTGTACCCCTGCCTTCCACCCGAGTGCAGCTGGAATAGGCTCCAGCAAACCTCGCGACCCCAAAAGGAACAAGCGGTGGAAAATAAATGGATGGATTTGTTCAAGTTTAAATGATCATCGTTATAATGTTCCTTATCCTGTCAATGCAATTGTACATTGATTGTTAGCATTAGCTAGAGGCATAGGTAGAAACCTTTATCCTGTATGGTTGCATTCCTTTTTTACATTTATACTAAACTTTATTGGCAATTTAACATGATCACTACATGTATGTGCACGTTTCATGTGTAGGGTAATGTACTTTCCTTTAAGCACTTACTTCATTGTTCATTGTGGAGAATAAACAACCTCAAATTGTACGTTTTTTCTTCCCTGATTTTAAGGACTACTGTGTTCTATTTAGCAGTACAGTGGTACGGGGCTTGTGTTGTTGCTTTACAATAAAAGGGCCCTTGGTTCAATCCCCGGGCTCGGGGTCTTTCTGTGTGGGGTTTGCAGGTTCTCCCTTTCACTGCGTGTTTTCTTCCGAATTCACCGGCTTCCTCCCACCTCCAAAGACATGCACCTCGGGATAGGTTGATTGGCAACACTAAATTGGCCCTAGTGTGTGAATGTGAGTGTGAATGTTGTCTGTCTATCTGTGTTGGCCCTGCGATGAGGTGGCGACTTGTCCAGGGTGTACCCCGCCTTCCGCCCGATTGTAGCTGAGATAGGCGCCAGCGCCCCCCGCGACCCCAAAAGGGAATAAGCGGTAGAAAATGGATGGGATGGATGTTCTACAAATCATTGAAACGTTCCATTTTCATTGCAGTAAGATAAAATTGTAATTGCAGCACACACCTAAAAACAAATATTTTACGCACATTTTTGCACTCTGCTATTTGAAAGATGTTATTAAAACCAGCCAGGCTGCCAGTTTTATGACCTCTACTCTGAACAAAGACAGATGAGGTTCTGCTTGCCAGTCATGCAGAATGGAAACAGTTCTGCTTTGTTACAAAGAGTGCAACATTGCCTCTGTGAGGTACAAGACAGTACTGTCACTGAAGTGTAAATGATGCACAAAATACTTGTACTGCGGCAATGACAATGCGGTGTCAGACTTACTGATACTTAAGAGTCTTCTTGATAGATTTTTCTGGTGTAGGTTTTTTTCCCAATACACCCCAGCTAACCCTGAGGTTCATTTTAATTGTCAGTAGATATTCAAAAAAGCAGTCACTCATTTATCCTTATTGACTTTCAAATTGTGGTACGCATACCAACGGGCTCCTTCTAGTGGTACGCCAAGTAATCACTTAATTAAATATGGTAATGACGTGACTCAAGTCATACTTTAATGGTTTCCAAATAGGGCCTGTAACACAGCAGTAAAGCGGCTGATCAAACAAAAGAGAAGTCATCATCATGGACACACTAGCTGCCAAAGCTAGATCTCCAATAAGGCTAAATAGAGTCAATAACTCCACGGTGACAATTTTACTAATTTACTGAGGAATTTGTGCAGCTAATACAATATAAAAAGAATGCTATTGTAAGTTAATAACAGTAACACAGACACATGTAAAAGTGTTAGCACATTAGTTAATGCTAACAAAGCTAGTTTGATTATATTATGATAGGAGTTCAATTCAGTCAGTTAATTTATTTAATTAATTAATAAAAAATCCAACAAAGTAATAAAATAAAAATTAATCAATCAACATAACACTAAAATAAAACAAATAAAAAGGAGCAGAATAAAGTTAAAAAGTTATAATATTTGCCCCCTATTTTGACTTTCAATGTTGGCGACTACAAAGCCATATTTCCGTTTTACAATATTTAAACCAATAATGAAGAAATAATTCTACTTAGTCGTATCTTTTAATCACCACTATTATTGTATTTTTTTTGGAACACCGAAAGAGATTTACATTGTTTTATTCTATTGTCGAGTTTTTCCATCATCTAACACCTCTGATTGAAATACTTATTTCCATTATCACCTTTCTAAATGTAGATTTATTATTAAAGATCTCAGTTCCTTTCAGATTATAACTACTTTCTATTTTTACAAATCTGTTTTAAATGTTGTTTGGTAGAATTGTTGAATATGCTTTGTACACGATTTTTAAGATATTATACTGTGCCAGTACATTACATTTTAATAACTTTCATTGCTTTAATATTCAGTTTGTTGATTCCCTGTATGCATTTCCAGTGAATTTTAGTTTTTTGCATTTTTACGGCTCTTTTCTGCAGAAGGAATATTGGATTTAAATATGTTTAACAGGGACTACCCCACACTTCAAGACAGTATGTTAGATGTGGAACATTCAGTGAGTTAGTTATACAAAACATACAGTGATTTTCAATTTAGCATGTAAGCATTAAACAAGCATGTATGCATTAAACATTCCTATCAAAGGTGACGTTTAGTAGATATTAATTCATTAAGTTATAATGTAAAACATACAAACGTTGCTTAGAGTGATGAATAAAAAAAACATACGAGTAGAAACGCTATAGTAGACGGAACAGCACTTCTACTTCCGGTTCAAGGCACGAAAAAGTAGGAAATACTTTAGAATTTCAACCCGCAGCACCTCCAGTGAGAAAACTCATCCAAAAAGAGCACCTTAGCCCAAACAATGACACCTATTCAGTGTCTCTGAGTTGATGTTACTACAAACCCATATGAGTTGGGAAATTGTGTTAGATGTAAATATAAACGGAATAAAATGATTTGCAAATCCTTTTCAACCCATATTCAATTGAATGCACTACAATTTTTTTTTTTTGCAAATAATTATTAACTTAGAATTTAATGGCTGCAACACATGCCAAAGTAGTTGGGAAAGGGCATGTTCACCAGTGTGTTACATCACCTTTTCTTTTAACAACACTCAATAAACGTTTGGGAACTGAGGAAACTAATTGTTGAAGCTTTGAAAGTGTAATTCTTTCCCATTCTTGTTTTATGTAGGGTTTCAGTCCTTCAACATTCTGGGGTCCCCGATGTCGTATTTTAAGCTTCATAATGCGCCACACATTTTCGATGGGAGACAGGTCTGGACTGCAGGCGGGTCAGGAAAGTATCCGCACTCTTTTTTTACGAAGCCACGCTGTTGTAACACGTGCTGAATGTGGCTTGGCATTGTCTTGCTGAAAAAAGCAGGGGCGTCCATGAAAAAGACGGCGCTTATATGGCAGCATATGTATTTCCAAAACCTATATGTACATTTCAGCATTAATGGTGCCTTCACAGATGTGTAAGTTACCCATGCCTTAAGCACTAATGCACCCACATACCATCACAGATGCTGGCTTTTGAACTTTGCGTCGATAACAGTCTGGATGGTTCGCTTCCCCTTTGGTCTGGATGACACAATGTTGAATATTTCCAAAAACAATGTGAAATGTGGACTCGTCAGACCACAGAACACCTTTCCACTTTGCATCAGTCGATCTTAAATGATATCGGTCCCAAAGAATCCGGCAGCGTTTCTGGATGTTGTTGATGAATAGCTTTCGCTTTGCATAGTACAGTTCTAACTTGCACTTACAGATGTAGCGACGAACTGTGTTTAGTGACAGTGGTTTTCTGAAGTGTTCCTGAGCCCATGTGGTGATATCCTTTAGAGATGGATGTCGTTTTTTGATACAGTACTGTCTGAGCAATCGAAGGTCACAGTCATTCAATGTTGGTTTCTGGCCATGCCGCTTACGTGGAGTGATTTCTCCAGATTCTCTGAACCTTTTGATGATATTATGGACTGTAAATGTTGAAATCTCTAAATTTATTGCAATTGCACTTTGAGAAACGTTGTTCTTGAACTATTTGACCATTTGCTCACACAGTTGTAGACAAAGGGGGTGTAACTCGCCCCATCCTTCCTTGTGAAAGACTGAGCATTTTTTGGGAAACTGTTTTTATATCCAATATTGGCACCCACCTGTTCCCGAATTAGCCTGCACACCTGAGGGATGTTCCAAATCAGTGTTTGATGAGCATTTGTCAACTTTATCAGTATTTATTGCCACCTTTACCAACTTCCTTGTCACATACTGCTGGCATCAAATTCTAAAGTTAATGATTATTTGCAAAAAAAAAAAAAAAAAAAAGTTTAACAGTTTGAAAATCAAATATGCTGTCTTTGCAGCATATTCAACTGAATATGGGTTGAAAATGATTTGCAAATCATTGTATTCCTGTGTTGGCCCTGCGATGAGGTGGCGACTTGTCCAGGGTGTACCCCGCCTTCCGCCCGATTGTAGCTGAGATAGGCGCCAGCGCCCCCCGCGACCCCGAACGGGAATAAGCGGCAGGAAATGGATGGATGGATGTATT
This sequence comes from Nerophis ophidion, assembly GCF_033978795.1. Lineage (NCBI taxonomy): Eukaryota > Metazoa > Chordata > Actinopteri > Syngnathiformes > Syngnathidae > Nerophis > Nerophis ophidion. The sequence goes on along the minus strand of NC_084618.1, from coordinate 33,105,370 downwards.
CCGTTTATATTTACATCCGTTTATATTTACATCATGAAGCAGATTTCATGAAAGACCCACAAATATCTCTCCTCCTTTCATAAGCTGAACATATTCCAACTGAAATCACCACATTGTCATATAAGACAATTGTGGTCTAATCAGGGGTGTATTTGGGGCTAAAGGGAAACCCATCGGTAGTCATTGGGGCTCGCTACATAACAAAACCAACTAATGATTTATTATGCTGTTACAGAAAAGGAACTGTTTTTCTGTAATTGACAGGAACGTTAATCATATATCTAACTAAATTTACCATTCTGATCACTAATACTCAGATATTTGTGATGAAATGCGTCACTCAATGTCATTTTCGCATCCTACCCTTTAGAACAGGGGTGTCAAACTCAAATACAGAGTGGGCCAAATTTTAAAACTGAACAAAGCCGCGGGCCAAGGTTAAAAAAATTAACCTTTTAATAGGGACCCAAACAAGTTTTGCATTGAATATTAAACAAGCAAGGCTTAAGTAGCTTTATAGTCACATACAAAATCGAGTTTCAAATTATAATAATGAGTAAAAAATATCAAAAAAGTATCAAAGGCATATCAAATAAAATGCAAATAAAAATTAGGGGAGCGGGGTTTGGTGGTAGTGGGGGTGTATATTTTAGCGTCCCGGAAGAGTTAGTGCTGCAAGGACTTCTGGGTATTTCTTCTGTTGAGTTTACGTTGTGCTACGGTGCTGATGTTCTCCCGAAATGTGTTTGTCATTCTTGTTTGGTGTGGCTTCACAGTGTGGCGCATATGTGTAAAAGTGTTAAAGTTGTTTATACGGCCCCCCTCAGTGTGACCCTTGTGGCTGTTGATCAAGTATGCATTGCATTCACTTGTGTGTGTTAAAGCAGCATATATTATGTGACTGGACCGGCACGAAAAAGCGGACGTGACGACAGGCTGTAGAGGACGCTAAAGGCAGTGCCTTAAAGGCACTCCCCCAATATTGTTGTCCGGGTGGAAATCGGGAGAAATTTGGAAGAATGGTTGCCCCGGGAGATTTTCGTGAGGGGCACTGAACTTTGGGAGTCTCCCGGGAAAATCGTGAGGGTTGGCAAGTATGAGTATCAGCGGTGAATGCAGTGTTACAGAGGCATCGCCGCTGTATAATACCGGCGGGCCAGCTCTAATCTTAATTTGATATTACCTCAAGGGCCAAATTAAATTACACGGCGGGCCATGTTTGGCCCGCGGGCCAGAGTTTGACACCCATGCTTTAGAGCACATGCATTCGGTGTCACTGGGAAAAAGGTTGACCCCTTGGGTAATTGTAATAAATCTGTTGTCTTCTCGCCTTCATCTATTTGTTGCTCTGCTTGGGTAACTCTATTTTATTTAATTGAAAAAAAAAATAATAATAATAATCAAATACCCAACAAGAAGGGAAGGGGGAGATTTTTTAAATAATCCTAATTGATGCATTTTAATTTGTTTTTAACCTGCAAAAACAAAATATATAAATACCATATTTTCCAGACGACAGAGCGCACCATTATATAAGCCGTAACCACTAGATTTTAGAAGAAAAATAATATTTGTCCATATTTTAGCCACACCAGACGATAAGTCGTAAAAATCTATACCTTGTGAAATGATTTATTCACACATATAGAGTTTTACAATTGTTATTTACACACCTTAATTCTTCCCAAACGGTGCGAGTAACATTGCAGTAAAACGGATGATCAAACAAAAAACTGAAAATTCATCGTCATGGAACTGTAGATAGCTTTGTAACCCTGCTCACTTAATTCCGATGACGAAGAACAATGACGGGAAGAACGAACCGCCGAGTGGACCAAACCATTTTTAGGAATTCACATCGATTCAATTTAATGTATTGGAAACATGTCAAAAATTCTCAAGCTCACATTTTGCTCAAGTGAAGAAGCAAAGATTGTCTGGTCCCACCCCTGTGTCGTAAGCAGAAAAAATAAAAATAAAGAAAAAAATAAACAGTAGCAAGTAACAAATCATTCAGAAGGAGTACATTAGTGTAAAATTAGGTTGTATGGTCTACTGCAGTGGTCCCCAACCACCGGGCCGTGGCCCGATTGGTACCAGGCCACAAAATAATTTTTTTATTCATTTTTATTAAAAAAAAAATTTTTTTTAATTGTTTTGGTTGTGTTGTATATCCGCAGCACACCTGCTTTTATTTGGGAGACAGTTGGCTAAATTATGTCAACATTGCGTCGTCCAACCAATATTGCGTCGTTCTCAGCAACTCTAACCGGTTTAGAGGTACACTGTCACCTGTTGTCACTTCTGTGAAGTGCACAGCTTGCTTCACACTAAAAACAAGGTGCAGGGAAATATGTTTGTAGATGTTTCTTGTTAGGCCATGAGCGGCAGCCATAAATCATAAAGCATAACGCCAATAAAGTTTTCTATTATATTCCACCTTTCCTCGATTATGGCAGGCTATATGTAATATATAACATTGCGATTTTGGTCTTTGAGTGCAACAAGGAAAGTCTTATGATGTGTATTGTATTCTTTTAAAATTGTTCTTTGAGAGCAATAAGAACCGTATGTTAAACGTATGGTAAGATTCTTTGTTAAATGGAACCAAAAACTATGTTTTTGGTGTTCCCCTTTATTTTAAAAAGTATCGAAATACATTTTGACACTGGTACCAACATATTGGTATTGGGACAAACCGAGTGCAAATGGGAACTTATTCATATTCTAACCCAGTCCCACAATGAGTACATGATATCAGTCTCTTTGTTTCAACAGTTCTTTAGTATACTGTACCTTGTAAACACTATCTGCTTGTATTGTTACTTAAACTGGCTCATGCTAGTACAAACCCTGTTTCCATATGAGTTGGGAAATTGTGTTAGATGTAAATATAAACAGAATACAATGATTTGCAAATCCTTTTCAACCCATATTCAATTGAATGCACTACAAAGACAAGATATTTGATGTTCAAACTAATAAACTTTTTTTTTTTTTGCAAATAATAATTAACTTAGAATTTTATGGCTGCAACACGTGCCAAAGTAGTTGGGAAAGGGCATGTTCACCACTGTGTTACATCACCTTTTCTTTTAACACTCAATAAACTTTTGGGAACAGAGGAAAAAATGATTGAAACCTTGAAAGTGGAATTCTTTCCCAATCTTGATGTATGTAGAGCTTTAGTCGTTCAACAGTCCGGGGTCTCCGTTGTCGTATTTTACGCTTCATAATGCGCCACAAATTTTCAATGGGAGACATGTCTGGACTGCAGGCGGGCCAGGAAAGTACCCGCACTCTTTTACTATGAAGCCACGCTGTTGTAACACGTGGCTTGGCATTGTTTTGTTGAAATAAGCAGGGTATGATAACGTTGCTTTGATGACAACATATCTTGCTCCAACACCTGTATGGACCTTTCAGCATTAATGGTTCCTTCATAGATGTGTAAGTTACCCATGCCTTGGGCACTAATACACCCCCATACCATCACAGATGCTGGCTTTTGAACTTTGCGCTTATAACAATCCGAATGGTTATTTTCCTCTTTGTTCCGGAGGACACCACATCCACAGTTTCCAAATATAATTTGAAATAGGGAATCGTCACACCACCGAACACTTTTCCACTTTGCATCAGTCCATTTTAGATCAGCTCAGGCCCAGCGAAGCTGGTGGCGTTCCTGGGTGTTGTTAATAAATAGCTTTCGCTTTGCATAGTAGAGTTTTAACTTGCACTTACAGATGTAACGACCAACTGTAGTTACTGACAGTGGTTTTATGAAGTGTTCCTGAGCCCATGTAGTGATATCCTTTACACACTGATGTCGGTTTTTGATGCAGTACCGCCTGAAGGGTCAAAAGTCCGTAATATCATCGCTTACGTGCAGTGATTTCTCCAGATTCTCTGAACATTTTGATGATTTTACGGATTGTAGATGGTAAAATCCCTAAATTCCTTGCAATAGCTCGTTGAGAAATGTTCTAAAACTGTTCGACAATTTGCTTACAAAGTGGTGACCCTCACCCCATCCTTGTTTGTGAATTACTTAGCATTTCATGGAAGCTGCTTTTATACCCAATCATGGCACCCACCTCTTCCCAATTAGCCTTCACACCTGTGGGATGTTCCAAATAATTGTTTGATGATCATTCCTCAACTTTATCAGTATTTATTGCCACCTTTCCCAAATTCTTTGTCACATGTTGCTGGCATCAAATTCTAAGGTTAATGATTATTTGCACAAAAAAAATGTTTATCAGTTTTAACATTAAATATGTTGTCTTTTTAGCATATTCAACTGAATATGGGTTGAAAATTATTTGCAAATCACTGTATTCTGTTTATATTTAAATCTAACACGATTTCCCAACTCATATGGAAACGGGGTTTGTACATTGTTTAAGTTCTTTACTCAATCCATTCCATAGTTTAATCCCACATACAGATAAACACTTAAATAACTAACTTTCAAAGTTGTGTGTGTATATAAATGCTTTAGTGTGTGTTTATTCGAGACAATGCATTTCTCTCTTTTTGTAGAGAAATACTGTGTTGTACATTATATTTCTGGGCAGTCCATTGTTATTTGCTTTGTACAGGATTTTTGCACTTTGAAAATGTACAAGATCAGTTAATTTCAACATTTTAGAACCAATGAAGAGAGGTCTTTCCTATATGCAGACTTATGTATTATTCAGAGTGATCTATGAATCAACTGTAATTTTATGATTGTTCCCCCATATCTCAACACAGTAACTCAGGTATGGTAACACTTTTGATTCAGGTGTCCTTGTGCCATACTCAATACTGAAAAATTCCTTGCAACTTTATGTTGTATGGACTTGATGTGTTGTTTCCAGCTCATTTCATTATCTTTGATAACTCCTAAAACAATGTTCTTGCACTATATCAATATGTACACCATCTATTTGTATATAACTATTTCCCCTTACTATTTCTAAATAGCATTGACTCAGTTTTACTTATTTTCAAAGTTAATCTGTTCTTATCAAATCATTATTTTAGTTTGTGTACTTCTAACTGCACTATTACTTAATTTGTGTTTTCCCCTGAGTAGAATGCAGTAGTGTCATCTACACATTGTATTAACTTGAGGTATTTCGTGGTTTTATTCATACTGTTTATGTAGAGATTGTATTGTTTTGGTCCCAGAAGTGACCCCTGGGATACCCACAGGGTATATCTAAATAAACAGTCTGATATGTGTTCTCCTATCCTTACACATTGTTTTGTAGGATGGGGCAAAGGGGGACATTGAAATGATTAAAATTTGAATATTGAATGACTTGTGGCTTTGTTTGAATTCATTTTCATTCCTATGAATATATATTAATTCAGTGTACGCATAAACATTTTGTCATAGAGGCTACCAGGGGCTCAGTGTGTGCCTCAGCGGGCTGTGGGCCCTTAGAATTGCCATCACCTTTCCCCCTATACGACAGCCCTGGTCATGTCAGTATAGATGCATCACATTTTAGTAGAATGTACTGTGTCAGAGGCATTCAATAAAGATAAAAATGTTCTTACCTTTGAAATTCCGATCATCTTCAGCAACCACCAAAAAAAAAAAAAAAATCATAAGGACAATTAGACTCAGTAGAGGAACCTAACTCAGTTATTAATACAACGGTACAGTCTATTTATTTAGGCCAGGGGTCTTCAACATTTTTCTTCTGAAAGCTAGATGAAAATGTAAGAGATCTACTCATTTTTTCCCAAACATTAACTATAACCAAATATCGGTATCTGCAAATAACACCGAGTTTTTGAACTGAACAAGGAATAAAATCAGGCTCATCTGCAGTTTATACCGGCATGTCAATACATATCATTTCTGGTTTCTGCTAAATGCTTGCAAAAGTAAGAGCAAAATACTGAAGCAAATTGCGGTGTTGTCTGACTATGTGCAAATCCCTGTCTCCATGTTCTGAAGTTGCTAAATCTTAGATCAGGGGTGTCAAACTTATTTTAGCTCAGGGGCCACATGGAGGAAAATCTGTGCACACGCGGCCCGGACTATTAAAACCACGGCATTAAAATTTGAAAATAAAGTCACTTCAGATTGTTTACATTGTCTTACTTTGGCCAAAAATAGAACGATCACGTTCTGGAAATATTACGATAAAAATATAGAAAAAAATACCGGCAGCAGTAAAGTTTACATTCATGAAGGAAAGAAGAAAGTGAATGAATGTTTATAACTGAATACATTTATATATGCATAAAAATGTGCTTTCTTTTGTATATTTTTTTTATTTTTATGTATTAAGTCATGTTTATGACAAACTTTTTCCAAAACACAATATAGAACAAGGACAGCGTGGCAAAGTTGGTAGAGTGGCTGTGCCAGCAATCGGGGGGTTGTATGTTCAATCCCCACCTTCTACCATCGTAGTCACGTCCGTTGTGTCCTTGGGCAAGACACTTCACCCTTGCTCCTGATGGGACCTGGTGAGCGCATTGCATGGCAGCTCCCTATGGCATCACATTAGTGCCAAAAATCCAAGCGCATAAAAACTGTTATCGCGCGCTGTTTCACCACTTTGTACGCGCACGCGACAACCTTTTGCTCGCGTGTGGTGCCTTTGTGCGGGCGCGCGGCGCCTTTGTGCGCGCGCGCGCCGTCTTCGTTTTGGCACTTTGTGGGCGGTTATTCTTACACAGCCCCTCCTTTCTGATTGGTCAGGCGAAAATAGCTGAGGGCCAATCAGAAGTATAGCAGGGCGGGTCATCGTCAATATGTATCAAGATAATACAGCTCCTGTCGACAAACAAATTCTAAAAAGTCAAAATTTAGTGAAGTTGTGGAAAATGCCAATTGAATTTTATCTAAAAGTCTTTGAAGAAGGTAATGTCTCATCTGTTGAGAGAACATCACGTAGTTATTGCAGTTTTAAGATCAATATCTCTCTTTTCATACACATACAACCAATACAGAGATGTCAGTCAATGATGGAAATTATATTTTCAAATATGTTTTCTTTCCTCACTTGTCTGTTTTAAAAAATATTTTTATTTATCTAATATTTGTATATGTAAATATTGAATGTATGCCAAAATGTGGGACTGTTAATTTTCTTTCCTCTATCTACTTTAAGTTTACACCAGAGTCTACCTAAACCCACTTATCTATGCGTACTTCATATCAGGACCACATGATTAGCATATGGGCCTAATTATTGATGTTATGATTGCAATTACTATTTTAGTAGAATAATGAATGACAGGTTATCACAACAATTAATGAATATGGTTTTAATATTACTATAATAAGTATTTACGTTTCTGCAAACAACTCAAACTATGGAAAATTAGATATCAGCCCAAATCAGTATAGATGGCAGAGTTAAAAATATGTATTTGAAAAAACCACAAAAAAAGCTAGCTCCATAGATTAGACAAATTAAATCTGAGAGATAATAGTGTAAGACTTACTTGTTCAGCCGTGATAGCCCCATGAAAACGGGATTTCCTTTCTTTTTAATCCCAGGGAACTGCCATGGACCTTTCATCATAGATATGAATAAACACTCCATGTTTCTCCTGCGGAGCGGCCATCTTACCTCGGACTGCTGGTCCCCATCATTTTATTGATATCAATGGTACATGTACTATTTAAATATACACATAAATACAATACTCTGACATTTATAACAAATCAAAAGGAGGAAAGAAAATTAATAGTCCCACTTTGTGGCATACATTCAATATTTCCATATACAAATATTAAATAAATAAAAATATTTTTAAAACAGACAAGTGAGGAAAAAAAACATATTTGAAAGTATAATTTCCATCATTGACTGACATCTGTGGACTGGTTGTATGTGTATGAAAAGATATTGATCTTGGCACTTCATTAACTATGTGATGTTTTCTCAACAGATGAGACATTACCTTATTCAAAGACTTTTAGATAAAATTCAATTGGCATTTTCCACAACTCCACTAAATTTGAACTTTTTAGAATTTGTTTGTCGACAGGAGCTGTATTATCTTGATACATATTGACGATGACCCCCCCCTGCTATACTTCTGATTGGCCCTCAGCTATTTTCGCCTGACCAATCAGAAAGGAGGGGCCGTGTAAGAATAACCGCCCACAAAGTGCCAAAACGAAGACGGCCCAAGCGCACATAGGCACTGTGCGCACGCAAAAGGCGCCGCGCGCGCGCGCAAAGACACCTTGCGCACGCAAAAAGGCGCGCGCGCGCGATCAAAGGCACGAAGTGAAGAATCAGCGCGCGATAACAGTTTTTATGCGCTTGGATTTTTGGCACTGATAGCGCCATAGCTCCTGCCGTCAGTGTGTGAATGGGCGAACGTGGAAATACTGTCAAAGCGCTTTGGGCTCATTAAAAAACGGTAGAAAAGCGCTATACAGGTACAACCCATTTACCATTTAGAATGTGAGATTTAACAGGATATGCATACATTTATCATTTGTTTTCAAAACGGTTATAAAAAAGTGGGAATCCAAAAATTTACTGTGGGAGCCCATTTTGAAAATTCCTAGTGCCAACACTGATGGAGTTTTGGCGCGTGCAAAACAGCAGCAGGTGGCTGTGGCCTGCAGGTTGGTTCTAATTCTACTCAAATATCATCATAGATAAATGGCAATAGATATTTCAATCTAAACTGCGATGAGGTGGCGACTTGTCCAGGGTGTACCCCGCCTTCCGCCCGATTGTAGCTGAGATAGGCGCCAGCGCCCCCCGCAACCCCGAACGGGAATAAGCGGCAGAAAATGGATGGATGGATGGATATTTCAATCGGGGGCCGGATCCGGCCCACGGGCCTTGACTTTGACACCCCTGTGTTAGATCGTTTCTTCAAATGTATGTATGCAGACCGTCTTTGAGGGACTCAGAAATGCATGGCGACTTACAAGTAACTAGAGCAATAGGTTGGAAACCCCTGATTTAGACCCTACTTATACTGGTGTACATAATTGTGTCATAATTGCATCCAGGAAATATCGGTGGTGCTACACACGCAAAATTGTAAACTTGAGTTATTTGGCAGGCATAATGCCACATTAAAACAACATGACAGATCTTTGACACTAATTTGTAGTATTTTTTTAACAAATACATCAGAAATGTGTTCAGTGTTCCACTTTATTAACCAATAATTTCCCTTCAGCAGAGGTCGGTCTGTGTACTTGTATGTCAACTGGTACATGTTTGATTGTAATGCATTTTGTGAAGTATAGTGCATGCAAAAAATAAAAAACAGATGCACCATTACAGAAAAACATGTACACGTGTAAACAAGTTCTGTGGCTGTGTTGTGATTCACGTGTGTGTGCTAACAAAAACCTCCTTTTCCCTCCACAGCACCCAGTGATGTTAACAAGGCTGAAGTTAAAGGCTTACTGAAATGAGATTTTCTTATCCAAACGGGGATAGCAGGTCCATTCTATGTGTCATACTTGATCATTTCGCGATATTGCCATATTTTTGCTGAAAGGATTTAGTAAAGAACATCCACAATAAAGTTCGCAACTTTCGGTGCTACGAGAAAAGCCTTGCCTCTACCAGAAGTCGCAGACAATGACATCACATGTTGATGGCTCCTCACATATTCACATTGATTTTAATGGGAGCCTCCAACAAAAAGTGCTATTCGGACCGAGAAAACGACAATTTCCTCTTTAATTTGAGCGAGGATGAAAGATTTGTGTTTGAGGATATTGATAGCGACGGACTACAAAAAAAAAAAAAACTGGTTAAAAAAAAAAAACGTGATTGCATTGGGACGGATTCCGATGTTTTTAGACACATTTACTAGAATAATTCTGGGAAATCCCTTATCTTTCTATTGTGTTGCTAGTGTTTTAGTGAGTTTAACAGTACCTGATAGTCGGAGGGGTGTCTCCACGGGTGTCTTGACGCCAATGTCTCAGGGGAGTCGACGGCAGCTAAGGACGGCACAAGCTCAGTTCTCCGGTAAGAAGCGACTTTTTAACCACAATTTTCTCACCGAAACCTGCTGGTTGACATTCCGTCGTGATTCATGTTCGCTTGACCGCGCTCTGATCCATAGTAAAGTTTCACTTCCAGGAATTTTAAACAAGGAATCACCGTGTGTTTGTGTGGCTAGAGGCTAAAGCTTCCCAACTCCATCTTTCTACTTTGACTTCTCCAATATTAATTGAACAAATTGAAAAAGATTCAGCAACACAGATCTCCAAAATACTGTGTAATTATGCCGTTAAAGCAGACGACTTTTAGCTGTATGTGTGCGCAGCGCTCATACTTCCTAAAAATCCGTGAAGTCTTGCGTACACGTCATCATTACACGACGTTTTCAAGAAAAAAGTCCCGGGAAATTTAAAATTGCAATTTAGTAAACTAAAAAGGCCGTATTGGCATGTGTTGCAATGTTAACATTTCATCATTGTTATATAAACCATCAGACTGCGTGGTGGGTAGTAGTGGGTTTCAGCAGGCCTTTAAAGGGGCTGTTTGCCAACTTTCCAGTGTATTTTACACAATATTGCTTCTGATTTTACTGACTTCATGTCTGGCTCACATCCCGCCCATTGTTCTCAATGGGTACCAAGAAAAAATGATTATGCTTGTGTTGTTTTCGGCTGTACGAATAGTTCAAAAGGCGAAAAGGATAAACGTTCCTTCAGAATTCCTCGAGAGGTAATCAAAAAGGTTGGAAAAGTGCTAGATTTTAAAATACAACAATGACAAAAGCACGCAGCTCACAATCCAGTATAGTCAAAGAATGTATGAGATTGCAGTTAACACTTTGTTGAAGGCTTGTTTGATATACTTTTACAGTTAATATTTCTCATTCAAGTGTTATCTTAATATTATTTGTATTTCCTAAACATGTTTGCTACGAGTTAGGGCTGGGCGATATATGATATACTCATTATATCGCGGGTTTGTCTCTGTGCGATATAGAAAATGACTATATCATGATATTCGAGTTAATGTTCTCACACAGTTGCTTTTAGCTGCGGTTATTACACTGCATGCGTTTCCCACTCTTTCTTGTCTCTACTTCTCACAGAGACATAAAAACAAACGCACCTTCTTACATACGTCACGCGTGCAACGTCACATGCCCTCCCCGAGCAGAGAGGTAGCTACATGGGTAACATTAGCTGTGATGCTAACAGTGCATGACGAGTGGTAATACGAGAGAGAGAAGGTGCCAGTCTGGTAACAAATGGAGGAATAATTAATTCCCAAGAAAAATAGCACAGGGTGCATCGTCTGGAGGTGGTTTGGCTTCAAGTGGCAATATGTTGAACAATTATGCGGCAAAAGCGTTGCTACAAAGAGTAGCATTTCTGCTAATGTAGCATTATTTGAAAAGTCACCCGTTAGAGAATGAAGAATGCTTGAAACTGCATGTCAACGTCTCTGTTCGGTGCCACACCCACAAAATGCCGAAGCACAAATTTCCAGATCAACACTATATGAAAAAAAAATCAACAGAAGGAGATACCGTCCGCAGGAACCTACCAGAGAACAAAGGACATACACTGTTTGATTTCCTATTAAGCAGCTAATTTTTATTTGACAGTTATTGAATTGTCTTGTGTGACTTCTGTTGTAATGCAGTAGTTTTTCCAATAGATGGCACTGTTGTACTGTTTATATTTTCATTCCACTTTGTATGTGCACTTGCTGCTCTGTTGTTATTTAATAAAAAAAAATTCTGCCAAAGAACAGGTTATGGGCCCAGATCGTCACTAAAAAGCTGTTGTGCACGGACTTTGTGTGAAGATAAACGGTATTGTGGGAACTCGCAATGGAGGATAAGATGTTTATTGACAAACTGAGCGGACCAGAGAACTGGGCAACGTGGAAGTTTCAGATGGAACACTTGCTAAAGGCTAAAAGACTATGGGGCATGCTAATGGAGACGGAGACGCTAGCCGCAGATGCTAAAGCAGCAGCACAGGTGGAATTCACAAGACAGAGAGAGAAAGCGTTCTCTATGTTAGTGCTAAATGTAAGTACACCCCAGTTGTACCTGATAAACTGTCAAACTCCCAAAGAGGCGTGGACCATGCTGAAAGCCCATTTTGAGAGGGATACTTTGGCTAATAAACTGTTCCTGAAGAAAAGATATTTCAGATGTGAAATGAAGGAAGGAGAGGTTTTAACTGAGCATTTAAAACAAATGAAGGAGCTAACTGATCAGCTATCAGCAATTGGATCTGTAATTGAAGAGGAAGACCAAATTGTAATACTGTTGGGTAGCTTGCCACCAAGTTATGCTACAATTGTCACTGCACTAAAAACAAAGATTGACAACCTGACACTGAAGTTTGTTCAGCAAGCATTAATAAATGAAGAACAAAAGCAAGTGAATGCTAATGATTCCAGTGGTGCTACGTCAGGTGGTACATCCGCCATGTCATCAAAATTTCCGGTAAATGTGCAGAATAGCTCCAAGACAGTGGGCGCAGCAGACAAAAGTATGTGGAGATGCTTCAAATGTGGAAGAGAAGGCCATATCAAGCGCGAATGTCCAACCTTGAAAAATAAACCACGAAAGAAAATCCACAAGGCTAAGCACATGATGTGTGAGGATGAAGAAGATTCCTCTGAAAGTGCCTTTGTGATCAGGGATGCAAACAGTGACAGACCACAACAGGCTGAGTGGTTAATTGATTCTGGAGCATCAAAACACATGACGTGTGATAAAGACATTATTTAAGAATACCGGCAGTTCACAAAATCACAGTCTGTGAAACTGAAAATGAGGTGCTAAGCAAATTCAAGGAATTTGAGAGAACATTCTCAAATGAGTCTGGTCTAAGTGTAACCAGGCTGACATCAGATAATGGTGGTGAGTACACATCAAAGGAGTTTCAAGAATATTTGAAGTCTCAAGGCATCCACCATGAAATGACTGTACCTCACTCACCACAGCAAAATGGTGTTGCAGAAAGAAAAAACAGGACATTAGTTGAAGCAGCTAGAAGTATGCTGTCACATGCAAAGTTGTCAAAGATGTTCTGGGCAGAGGCTGTAGCCACCACAGCTTACATACAGAACAGGCTGCCCACAGCTGTTCTGAAGGAAGAGACACCCTATGAGAAATGGTGTGGAAAGAAACCTGACATAAGTCACATGAAGGTGTTTGGCTGTATTGCTTATGCACATATAGATAGATAGATAGATAGATAGATAGATAGATAGTACTTTATTGATTCCTTCAGGAGAGTTCCTTCAGGAAAATTAAAATTCCAGCAGCAGTGTACAGAGTTGAGATCAATTTAAAGAAAAAAGTAATAAGTAAATAATGGGGGTTTAAAAGGAAACAAAATAGAGAAATATTACAAAAAGAATAAAAACAATGGGAATAACAATATGACAGTAAAATAAGAATATAACAAGACGAAGTAGGCAGTAGTGACCATGTTATGAAAACGATGCAGATGAAGAAAGAAAGAAACTGGACAAAAAGGCTGTGAAGCTTCATTTTGTGGGATATGCAAACAATGCCAAGGAATATCGCCTGTATGATGAAGAGAAGAGGAGGATTCTAATCAGCCGTGATGTCATCTTCGATGAATCAAACTTCAGATGGAAGCAGGAAATGAAAGTACCCTGTTCGGAGAATGAGATAACCATACAAACAGATGAGAATGAAACACAACATGATGAAGAGACGGTTGACAGCACTGTCAGAACGAGTGGCAGAATCAGAAAGGCTCCAAAGAGATTTGGATATGAGTTTGTCGATATAGTGACTGTTGATCATCATGCCAATATTTGTCCTTGTGACAGAGCCAATCACACTGAAAGAAGCATTGGTAAGTCCTAATGCAAAAGAATGGCAGGAGGCGGCTGACTTGGAATATGAGTCACTGCCGGAAAATGAGACGTGGGACTTGGTGAATTTACCAAGAGAAAGAAAGGCAGTAGGATCGATATGGGTGTTTAGAGTCAAGCATCATAGTGATGGAAGAGTGGAGAGATACAAGTGCAGGCTCTTTGCCAAGGGCTACTCACAGTTGTATGGTGCTGACTATGATGAAACATTTTCACCTGTGGTACGTTTTAGCTCTATTCGTGCATTATTGTCCTTTGCCATTCAAAACAATTTACATGTACACCAGATGGATGTTGTAACTACATTCCTGAATGGACACCTGGAAGAAGAAATCTACATGGAGTAGCCAGAGGGCTACATCAAACCAGGGCAGGAACACCTGGTATGCAAACTAAAAAAATCAATCTATGGACTGAAGCAGTCTCCTCGCTGCTGGAGCAAGGCTTTCACAGAGTTCATGATGGAAATCGGATTCAAGCAGAGCACATCAGACCCCTGTGTGTTTGTGAGATCAAGAAAAGAGCTTGAGATACTCGCAGTTTACGTCGATGATTTGATTCTGATAACAGAGTCAACTGAGAGCATGAACGAGCTCAAAGTGGCTCTCAAGGAGCGCTACAAGATGAAAGACATGGGAGAGCTGTCCTATATCCTGGGCATCTCTGTGATCCAAGATAAAGAGAAGAACCGTGTAATTCTTCATCAGAAGCATTACATTGAAGCCATACTTCAGAAATATGGAATGGATAATGCAAATCCTGTGGCAACTCCTGCTGATGCCAATGTCAAATTGAGAAAGAGCGATGGTGTCAGTAAGCAAGTGGACCAGCATACCTATCAGTCAATGGTGGGAAGTATACTGTATGCTGCAATGGCCACACAACCAGACATAGCTCAAGCGGTGAGTGATGTGTCAAAGTTCAACGCAAATCCAGATGCTGCACATCTGACCGCTGTGAAGAGGATACTTCGATACTTGAAAGGGACAGTGAACTTTGCTCTCAAGTATGAGCAATCAGACTCTGGAGCTTTAATTGGATTCTCAGATGCTGACTGGGCTGGAGATCAGGATGACCGACGCTCAACACCAGGCAACGTTTTTCTACTGAGTGGAGGAGCAGTGAGCTGGCTCAGCAAGAAACAAGCAACAGTTGCACTTTCAACAGCAGAGGCGGAGTAGATCGTACTCAGTCAAGGCGCTCAAGAAGGAATCTGGCTGAAAAGATTACTGAGTGATCTCGGAGTGGAAACTATGTCCACAGTGATCCTGGAAGACAACCAAGGAGCCATCGCAATCGCGAACAATCCTGTGAACCACTCCAGGACCAAACACATAGACATTCGCTAACACTACATCCGTGAATGTGTGCAGAATGGACAAATAGAACTGCAATATTTTCCAACAAATGACATGAAAGCGGATATCTTTAACAAACCACTGCCTAGACAGAAGTTTGAATATCTCAGGGGTGAGATTGGACTTTTCCCTCTTTAGATAAAATGGTTAGTTGTGCTTGACAGGTGTACGCCGAACGCTGCCTGATCAAAGCAAGTTAAAAAAGTGTGTGAAATGTGAAAAAGAGTTTCAGTGAAATTATTGTAAACAAACTAAAAGAGTTCCTGTAAAAACAATGTAAAAAACAAAATTATTTTGTTGTTGTTTGACATATTGCGAAGGAGAGCACGGCTCTGTAATATTATTTAAAGGGACTTTATTTAATTGAAAAACTAGGGGGGAGTGTTGTAATGCAGTAGTTTTTCCAATAGATGGCACTGTTGTACTGTTTATATTTTCATTCCACTTTGTATGTGCACTTGCTGCTCTGCTGTTAGTTAATAAAAAACTCTGCCAAAGAACAACATCATGCACAAATGTGCACTTTATTTGTTTGTAACTATTGTAGTGGTGTTCTGTACACAAAGTGCAGTTTAATTTAGTGTTGTTTTGATATGTCATCTTAGTATAATCATGCACAAAAGGGCACTATTAGCTTGTTTTAAAATGTTTTTGACAATCTTGTACTTTCTGTTTTGGAAATGACATGAATGTGTGTGCCACTGCTTAGTAACTGTTTAATAAATACAGTTTTGGTAAATTGACTTAGTTGTGGTGTCCCTCTCTGCATGAAAGTTTAAAATGAGCATATATTACTGCAGTATGAACAAGAATGTTTTAATGTAGACACATAGAAACATCATACTGCTGTGATTATATGCATCAAGTGGTCATTCAAGGCTAAGGCAAAAGATCGCGATATATATCATGTATCGTGATATGGCCCAAAAATATCGAGATATTAATAAAAGGCCATATCACCCAACCCTACTACGAGTGTTTCGAAAAGCACCAACTCGGCGTGTCACAATAAAAGAAAGCAAATGTGAGCAAACTTTAAAGACTTTTACCAAAAGCTTTACGCACAAACACAATGTTGAGGTCAATAATTATATTTTGATGGGAAAAAACAGGGTTGTCATAAATGCCACGTGCAACAGCAACAAACATGGCTTATTCAGGTTCGAAGTTAAATCATGAAATGCAACCTTACCCGAGCAAAAACGATGCATGATTACCCGAGAGAGTCTTGATACAAATGTCCTTGACCCAGTCACACACAAATAAGCTGTAGACCTCCATGCTTTTACAAGTTTCGGTCTCTTTTGTCATGTAGAATGGCGTCTGGAGCACAATAGTTTGATATGTTACCGAGGTGTAATCCTTGATATCAGTTGACAAATCTTTTTTTGATAAAATATTTGATCTATTCCATTGCATAGTTTGACTTTTTATTGTATCTACTTTTTGCAGGAAGATTGAAGCCTCTTTTGTACTCAGATAGTTCGCACGATCCTTGCTGTACAACAGCCCTCTTAGCTTGGTTGACCGCCACTAGTTTTCACTTATAGGAAGAAGTCACGTGTCAGAATACAAGCAATATTCTGCCCTCTTCCGGTGTAATAACGTAATTGCGAACGTACTTAACACATGCACGCACATTAGCTTTAGGTGTTGTTAGTTGATAATAGCAATTTGGACAGCTAACATTAGCTGTCATTAAATGTATATTCTATCATAACAACAACATGACTGCAAGTTGTTGGTGGTTTACTGCTTTTGTATGTGTGCACGCGCTCCATAAACAGTAATCATTTTATTAGGGCCGGTAAAAAATGTTAATACATTAACAAAAAGTTGTTTTAATTCATAATAAATAAAGGCCACATTTCTATTCAATATTAGGATTGCTACAATAAATACATTCACATTCAAATTGCTATTTTTACTTATACTGATTCTAAATCGATTTAAAATTTTTAAAAAACAATTAAAAAAAAAACAACACATATACATAAATATATATCTTTTTTGCACCTTTTTTAAGAATACATTTGTGTATTGGAAACAATAAGCAACTGTTATTGATATCGTTATTATTATTGATGCCTTTGTGTTCATCAATTCATGGTTTTACTTTTTTTCAGTACTGTAATTAAATGAGTATTGTTAATACATTTCTTGTTAAGTTAAAAAGTTAAAGTACCAATGATTGTCTCACACACACACTAGGTGTGGAGAAATGATTCTCTGCATTTCACCCATCACCCTTGATCATCCCCTGGTCAATTACTTTGTAAATTTATATCCTAAGTATTGTAAAGTTGGGATTGGGTTGGGGTTGCTCTATTTTCTTTTATAAGATTGATTGTGAGTATATACTTTCTGTAAATATTTTTTTTAAATACATTTTTAAAAATATGTATTTTAGGCCAACGTCAGCAGCTAAGAAAAGCTTTTGTAAGCTGTAACCTGTCTGGAAAAGTTGATAGTAAAGTATATAACATATTACGACAATCGGGTTAAATCGAGAATAGATTTTGCGAGAATAGATTTTGAATCGAATAGTCACACCAGGAATCAGAATCAAATCAAATTGTGCACAAAAATATCCACCACTATTAATTGGCGTTGATTTACATTTCTGCCAGTGGGTTCTCAAAGTGTGTGTATTAGTGTTGTCATGATACCAATATTTTGGTCCCGGTAGCGGTACCAAAAGTATGTTGGTACTTCTCTGCATTTTTAAATAAGGGGGTCCACAAAAAAATTCATTATTGTCTTTAATGTAACATAAAATCTTATGCTACATTAAACATATGTTTATTATTGTAATTTAGTCCTCAAATAAAAGAGTGAACAAACAAAACGACTTATCTTTTACTTATAAGTAAACAAACAAAGACTCCTAATTAGTCTGCTGACGTATGCAGTAACATAGTGTCATTTATCATTCTATTATTTTTGTATACATTATGAAGGACAAACTGTAAAAAAATATTATTAATCTACTTGTTAATTTACTGTTAATATCTGCTTCTTTTCTCCTTTAATATGTTCTATCTACACTTCTCCATCTATCTACACATCTCACTTCCCAGCTACAACTGGGTTCTACCAACACAGATAGGACTGTATATACGGCGGATACTACCCTCCAAAATAGTTTCTCTTGTTTTGATGAAATAACATTAGAATAATTGTTACGTGTAAATGGAATAAAACTAACAACATGTTTACTTGACCCACTTCCTGGGAAACTTATCAAGGAGCTCTTTGTATTATTAAGTCCATCAGTGCTAAATATTATAAACGTATCACTTTCCTCTGGCACTGTTCCCCTAGCATTCAAAAAAGCGGTTATTCGTCCTCTCTTTAAAAGACTTAACCTCGATTCTGACCTCATTGTAAACTACTTTCTCTTCATTTCGAAAATCCTCGAAAAAATTGTTGCAGAGCAGCTAAATGAACACTTAGCGTATAACAAACTATGTGAAACCTTTCAATCCGGTTTCAGGGCAAATCTCTCTACGGAGACAGCCCTCGCAAAAATGCCTAATGATCTATTGCTAACGATGGATTCTGATGCGTCATCTATGTTGCAGCTCCTTGATCTTAGCGCTGCTTTCGATACCGTCGATCATAATAATTTATTAGAGCATATCAAAACCCGAATTGGTATGTCAGACTTAGCCCTGTCTTAGTTTAACTCCTATCTTACTGACAGGATGCAGTGCGTCTCCCATAACAATGTGACCTCGGACTATGTTAAGGTAACGTGTGGAGTTCCCCAGTGTTCGGTCCTTGGCCCTGCACTCTTCAGCATCTACATGCTGCCGCTAGGTGACATCATACGCAAATACGGTGTTAGCTTTCACTGTTATGCTGATGACACCCAACTCTACATGCCCCTAAAGCTGACCAACACGCCGGATTGTAGTCAGCTGGAGGCGTGTCTTAATGAAATTAAACAATGGATGTCCGCTAACTTTTTGCAACTCAACGCCAAAAAAACGGAAATGCTGATTATCGGTCCTGCTAGACACCGAACTCTATTTAATAATACAACTCTAACATTTGACAACCAAACAATTAAACAAGGCGACACGGTAAAGAATCTGGGTATTATCTTCGACCAAACTCTCTCATTTGAGTCACACGTTAAGAATGTTACTAAAACGGCCTTCGTTCATCCCCGTAATATCGCTAAAATTCGCTCCATTTTGTCTACTAGTGAGGCAGAGATCATTATCCATGCGTGTGTTACGTCTCGTTTCGATTACTGTAATGTATTATTTTCGGATCTCCCTATATCTAGCATTAAAAGATTACAGTTGGTACAAAATGCGGCTGCTAGACTTTTGACAAGAACAAGAAAGTTTGATCATATTACGCCTATACTGGCTCACCTGCACTGACTTCCTGTGCACTTAAGATGTGACTTTAAGGTTTTACTACTTACGTATAAAATACTACACGGTCTAGCTCCAGCCTATCTTGCCGATTGTACAATATTTCCCGGCAAGAAATCTGCGTTCA
This sequence comes from Nerophis ophidion, assembly GCF_033978795.1. Taxonomy (NCBI): domain Eukaryota; kingdom Metazoa; phylum Chordata; class Actinopteri; order Syngnathiformes; family Syngnathidae; genus Nerophis; species Nerophis ophidion. The sequence continues at coordinate 33,085,653 of NC_084618.1, read as the reverse complement.
AAGTACTCCGGCTTATTAGTGATTCCCAAAGCCCAAAACAAGTCTGCGGGCTCTAGAGCCTTTTCTGTTTCGGGTCCAGTAGTCTGGAATACGCTCCCGGTAACAGTTCGAGATGCTACCTCAGTAGAAACATTTAAGTCTCATCTTAAAACTCATTTGTATACTCTAGCCTTTAAATAGACCCCCTTTTTAGACTAGTTGATCTGCAGTTTCCTTTCTTTTTCTCCTCTGTCCCCCTCTCCCTTGTGGAGGGGGTCCGGTCCGGTTGCCATGGATGAAGTAATGGCTGTCCAGAGTCGAAACCTAGGATGGACCGCTCGTCCAGAGTCGGGACCCAAAATGGACCGCTCGCCTGTGTATCGGCTGGGGACACCTCTGCGCTGCTGATCCGCCTCCGCTTTGGATGGTTTCCTGTTGGCTCCACTATGGACGCTCGCTACTGTGTTAGATCCACTTTGGTGTGGACTCACGGTTGTGTTGGATCCACTATGGATTGAACTTACACAGTATCATGTTGGACCCGCTCGAAATCCATTACATGCGGTCCTCTCCAAGGTTTCTCATAGTCATCATTGTCACTGTCACTGACGTCCCACTGGGGTGACTTTTCATTGCCCTTATGTGGGCACATAAACATTGATTGATTGATTGATTGATTCTGTTAAAATGTAATAATCACCTATTCTTCTCTTCTTTGATAGTTTACATTAGTTTTGGATGATAGCACACATTTAGGTATCGATCCGATACCAAATAGTTACAGGATCATGTATATAGCCCTAAATCACTAGTGTCTCAAAGGGCTGCGCAAACCACAACGAGTCCCCCCCACAGGCGACCGAAAGCAATGGATGTCGAGCGGGTCTTACATGATACTGTGAAAGTTCAGTCCATAGTGGATCCAACAAAACCGTGAGAGTACAGTCCAAAGTGGATCCAACACAGTAGCGAGAGTCCCATCCATAGTGGAGCCAACAGGAAACCATCCCAAGCGGAGGCGGATCAGCAGCGAAGAGATGAGTTGAGTCTTAAATGCTTCTACTGAGGTGGCATCTCGAACTGTTAACGGGAGGGCATTCCAGAGTACTGGAGCCCGAACAGAAAACGCTCTATAGCCCGCAGACTTTTTTGGGGCTCTGCGAATCACTAATAAGCCGGAGTCCTTTGAACGCAGATTTCTTGCTGGGACGTATGGTACAATACAATCGGCAAGATAGGCTGGAGCTAGACCGTGTAGTATTTTATACGTAAGTAGTAAAACCTTAAAGTCACATCTTAAGCGCAAAGGAAGCCAGTGCAGGTGAGCCAGTATAGGCGTAATATGATCAAACTTTCTTGTTTTTGTCAAAAGTCTAGCAGCCGAATTTTGTACCAACTGTAATCTTTTAATGCGAGACATGGGGAGACCCGAAAATATTACGTTACAGTAATCGAGACGAGACGTAACAAACGCATGGATAATGATCTCGGCGTCACTAGTGGACAAAATGGAGCGAATTTTAGCGATATTACGGGGATGAACGAAGGCCGTTTTAGTAACATTCTTAATGTATGACTCAAAGGAGAGAGTTGGGTCCAAGATAATACCCAGATTCTTTACCGAGTCGCCTTGTTTAATTGTTTGGTTGTCAAATGTTAAAGTTGTATTATTAAATAGAGGTCGGTGTCTAGCAGGACCGATAATCAGCATTTCCGTTTTTTTGGCGTTGAGTTGTAAAAAGTTAGCGGACATCCATTGTTTAATTTCATTAAGACACGCCTCCAGCTGACTACAATCCGGCGTGTTGGTCAGCTTTAGGGGCATGTAGAGTTGGGTGTCATCAGTCTAACAGTGAAAGCTAACACCGTATTTGCGTATAATGTCACCTAGCGGCAGCATGTAAATGCTAAAGAGTGGAGGGCCAGTAGTATCAACTAGATATGCTATTGTACTTGGTATCATTACAGTAGATGTTAGGTGTAGATCTACTCATGGCGTTTGTTTATATTGTAGCGTCCCAGAAGAGTTGGTGCTGCAGGGAATTCTGGGAATTTGTCCTGTATTGTTTATGTTGTGTTGCGGTGCAAATATTCTTCCAAAATGTGTTTGTTGTTGTTTAATGTGGTTTCACTATATGCCATATGTTTATGACAGTGTTGGCATTGTTCATACGCCCACCCTTATTGTGATATGCATGGCTGTTGAGTAAGTATGCCCTTCATTCACTTGTGCGCAGTGTGTTCAAAGTCAAGATAATTGTGTCATTAGTTCATAATCGGTCACAATGAAATCTTGGTTAGGCTTTGGTAATTATAGACTATATGATTTGTGACTGTTTTATTATGTAAAACAGACCCAATTTGCCTCAAAATTAACAACAAAATTGATTTTTCAAAACTTATTATAAAGATTGAAAATTGCCATCAATCCCACATGGGTGCTCGGGCCTCAAAGCCACTATTCTATATAACTGTTGTGTATCGGTCAAAGGGAAGGAGGGGACACCAAGGTCGAACTGCAGTTTACCAGGTTTATTAACACCTTTAATGAATGTGTGGGGTGTATATGCTACCACGAGTGAATGGGTGCGGACGATGTGTGGAATTAACAATGTGAGGATGTTGTCAGTGCGTGTTGAATGAATCTTTCGTCAAATCCAAGGGAGAAGGCGAAGAGCAGTCTGCATGGGTGTGCTGCGCCCAGCGCGAGCAGGGGCGTGTCCGAGCGTGAAAGCGGGTTCGAGTCCGCGCCGTGACAATAACAAATATAGTATTCCATCCATAATAACTTATTAATCACATGTCTCTTTTCATGCAGTGACTATTATTAGTTTAATATCAAACCCATCCATCCATCCATTTCTACCGCTTATTCCCTTTTGGGGTCGCGGGGGGCGCTGGCGCCTATCTCAGCTACAATCGGGCGGAAGGCGGAGTACACCCTGGACAAGTCGCGACCTCATCGCAGGGCCAACACAGATAGACGGACAACTTTCACACTCACATTCAAACACTAGGGCCAATTTTAGTATTGCCAATCAACCTATTCCCGGGTGCATGTCTTTGGAAGTGGGAGGAAGCCGGAGTACCCGGAGGGAACCCACGCATTCATGGGGAGGACATCCCGAGCCTGGATTTGAAAACAGGACTGCAGGACCTTCGTATTGTGAGGCAGACGCACTAACCCCTCTGCCACCGTGAAGCCCTTAATATCAAACATTCCAGATATATTGTATAGTATAGTATAGTATAGTATAGTGGAATCTGAAGGAAATTTCAGTTTTGTTTGTCACTGGGCGCTAAATGCAGACGAGTGGTGAGCATAGGCTGAAGGAAAGACAGACAATTGAGGGTGCCTGTTTCACACACGGAGGAACACAGATTGTTTTTACACACACTAAACACAGACACACAAATAAAAGCACGGACACTGGATCTGATTGCACGCACACACACACACACACACGCACGCACGCACGCACGCGCGCACACACACACGCGCACACGCGCAAACACGCACACACACAGACACACACACACACACACACAGATTGAGACACACAAAATAAAATAGCACATTGTTTTGCTACAATAATAGTTCCATACACTATGGCTGCTACTTTTTTGTGTAAGTGTAGTGTAATATTCACAGTGATTATATTTTGAGTACCCTGAAAGAAAACTTTTTGACTCGTTTTGACTCCCTTCTTTATTCAATAGCATAAGAAAATGTGCTGGGGAGTGCTGAAGCCTATCCCAGGTGCACTAGTTATTATTAATTACCTGTTTAGTTCTCAATATATTTTTTTACATGAATACAATATCAGTCCCTCCAGGATATCGGTGGTTTTCTATGTTTTCTAATGCAACTTTTTTTTAAATTCACGGCAAAATTATGATTGCTTGAAACTTATTGTCTTTGTACACGAATAAATCCAGCATCATCTTCAATGGCTTTATTTGTTCAATTTGTTAACCCAAGCACACTTCCCCCAGGTGTAGAATTGGGGGTATTTTTTAGCTAGGATATACTTTTTCTACAAAAACATTCAGCTATTTTTGTTGATATCTGGCTTTTACATTTGCCTCAACCTTTAAATTACTCTGACATCAGCGAGTGTTGGTATACAAGCCGGAAGAGCCAAAGTTATCTCATGAGGTTGTTATTAAACCACTTGCATGTGGAAAATGCCTTTTTGTCTCAGTTAACCCACTTTCACAAAATAAAGTGGTACTTCAAGATGAGGGTTTAAGTGGTTTGTGAATAATCATATTGCGAATCAGTGTCGCTCATTGAAATTAATTTAATTAGTGCTTGGTCCCTACAATACTACAATTTTAAATGCCTTTTTAAAAAAAAACACACTCTTTAGATAAGATATATTGTACGTAAAAACAACACGATGAAATGTACTCCAAAAAACTACAGAAGTTTTACAAAGTAATGAAATGATAATGTATTTATCTTAGTATCGCCTTGGAGCTGCTTCTCTGTCAAACACACCATCAGCAGCTTCTCCCTATTTTCAATAGCATACTGGAAATGTTATTTGGTACTTGGCTGGCATTTCTGAAACCTTATGCTTCAGTTTAGTACAGACTAGCAGTGCAGCACTCTAAATTAGCTAGCTACTGTATATGTTTAGTCATATTTTCAGATGATTTACTTTTTCAATTCAATGAATAGCATTCACTGCTTTTTTCAGCACGTGTTTACATTCATTTTCCTTGTTCCTATGTTGCAAAACATTGTTCTCAAGCTATAAGCAAATGCTATCTGGTAAGACTTGATTGTTTTATAGGCTGTTAAGGGTTTTGCTGCGCCAACATTTAAAGGGAAGTTACAGATATTGGACAAAGTTGATCGCAACATCGCAGATCCATGGAGAGTCTGAAATACAAAATATCACCACACCCCTACTATTCCCAAATTGATAGTAATAAATAGTCATATTTGATATTGAGAAGCTTATAAGGGATATAAAATAGGTGAATATGAATTTGTGTTACATAAGCTGTCTCTCACTGAAGGTTTTTTTGAGAGGCATTTTTAAGGCTTTACAACAGAGGCGCCTTTCTAAGTCAGTGGGTGCACATTACGTCGATCGCGAGCATACTTGCCAACCCTCCCGGATTTTTCGAGGGACTCCTGAAATTCAGCGCCTCTTCTGAAAACCTCCCGGATGAAATTTTCTCCCGAAAATTTCCCAAAACGCCCCCTCCAGCTACATGCGGACTTGAGTGGGGACAGCCTGTTTTCACGTCCGCTTTCCTGTTATATAAACAGTTTGCCTGCCCAATCACGTTACAACATCTACGGATTTTAATAAAAAACTGCACACACAAGGAGACGAAGCAGAAGAACGAGGAAGTTACAGCCATGGCGACGCCGTCTGTAATAGAGTGATCTATGTTGTCTGTTGCCATCTCCTGGGGAATGTTGGCTATAGCGTTATAGGGTTGCTTTTTGATTGGCCAACGATTTACGTGGTGTTGCGCACCTGACGGCAAGTGAGGGAGTCTGTTCTGATTCCTGAAGTCCACGTATTTGATAGGTGCCGTATGAAATTCAACTATTTATTTTATATATATATATATATATATATATATATATATATATATATATATATATATATATATATATATATATATATATATATATATATATATATATATATATATAATAAAATAAATATACATACTTAGAATTCACTGAAAGTCAAGTATTTCATACATATATATATATATTTAAATATATGAAATATATATGAAATACTCAAGTTGGTGAATTGGCTGTAAATATACTCTTCGTCTCTTAACCACGCCCTCTCCCCAGCCACGCCTCCGCCCCAAACCCTGACCACGCCCCCCAACCCCCACTTCCCGAAATCAGAGGTCTCAAGGTTGGCAAGTATGATCGCGAGCTACCGGTCGATCGTGGAGGGTGTGTCAGTCGATCAATCGCCAGCCAGGCATTAAAAAAATAGACCTAAAAATTAGCAATCATCAATCTTTACCAAGACGTCACTTTTGTCACTTATTGACATTCTTGGCACCCGAGGCTCTTGTGAGATGACGATGGCTGCTGCAAGCTCAGGATTAAGAAAAAAATACCCTGTGGATAGCGAGAAACACTTTATTTTTCAACAGACTCTAACTCCGCACCTGCTGTCCAAACTGTAATGACCAACTACACAGTTCCTGTCTTCACAATAAAAGCCCTGCTTCATCCTGCTTGCACTAACAAAATAAGAGTCTCAGAAAGCGGGTGTGCACAAGCTAGGAAGTTACGAAGTTTGCCGCCAATGTATTTATTGTCAAATTTATAAAAATGAGTATGGAATCTGGACATATAAGATGCAAAAACCAACCACTTTTCTTGTGGTGTTGGACAGAAAAGAGGACTTTTTGTCTCCTCCATTTGAAAATGCAGATGTTAAGAGCACTACTGTCTAATTCCAATCAGTGCAAGTGGTCAGAATCAGTTAATACATCAACTTATATTCTTGTCTTCATGAAATAAAGGAATTGAACATGCTTGTATTATCATTAAACAGATTTAACTTGTTAACAAAAACATCTCTTTCATAAATAAATATAAGTTGTATATATGAATGAGGTAGATGCCCTCGATTTGATCAATTGAAAAGTAGCTCGGCAGCAGAAAAAGTGTGTGCACCCCTGCTCTAAGTGTTAAGGACACAGGGGTTTTAGCCCGCAACCCTCTCCACCGTTCCCTATTGAGTTAATAACTTTGTCCCTTAATAGTGTGTTAATCAAAATTGTAAAAAAAATGTCAATAGAACTAATTAATTGCACTATACAGTCATTCCTGGTGATATCGCACTTCAAATATTGCAGGTTCTTGAAATAGCAAAAAAAAAAAAAAAGCATATTCTATGTATTTTTGGCTTAAATTAAGTATGCTCAAACTAAGTATGCTCAAACAGAGTGTGCTCTTCAGTATCGTGACCACGAATTGGCTCAGCCTCAGTTAGCATTTATACAATATGTTGGTTTAAAAGAGTGCAAAAGTGACTATATGAGTGATATTGCATGTCTGAAGAGCTCTCATAATATTGCTATGCACTAGCTATGTTTATAATTAATTCCTACTTTGGGGAAATACATTTACCACGGACAGTCCAGGAATCAGTTCACATCAATAAACAAGAGTAATGTGTAGATTTACAAAAACGTATTAGTACAGCCTTTTTCTGCAATGTCACTAATAACTGTTTGAACTGTCATCAAGTCTCCTATACACATCAAAGCAATATGTACGTCACATATACTGTATATATGCGTAAAATTAGTGCTGTAAAGGAATGGATTCAACAAGGATGATCTCTTGCACCTTTACACAATGAAGTGAATGGACACTGACATATTTATGATCAAATTTAAGTAAACAATAACAGGTTATATTCATTATTCATTTAAACTAAAATAATAGCCACTTTATATGGAATTTTCAATCACTTATATTTAAGCCTCCCTCGAATAGGCCTATATTGAATTAAACGACATTGTTTGAATGACAAAATATTTAGTTTTGTACAGTTTTGCAAAATATAAGATACAATTGAGAAAGACTCACAGTGGCACACTGGTTTGGGCGTATCCCACTTGCCCAACTTATTGCACTGTGTTGAGTTTCGGCCCATCAAGACGAAGCCAGGGAGGCAGCTATAGCGCAGCACGGTCCCCTCCACTGAGGGCCCCGTGGGCCAAGAAGCCACTTGACCATTTTCCAAAGATGTCCACATCCGATGACATAACAACACTAAAAGAGAAAAACAAATAGGTCATATGCATTATTAGGTTTCCATCAGTGTAATGTTTAACATAGCCACTTGGAGGCAGCAGAGTAAACTATTTTTTAAAAACTCAACCCTCCTCTCCTTTTAGGCATTTTACTGGGCGACAGTTGCTCAGGAGTTAAGGCAGGGTGTCCAGAAACCATAGTGTAGATGTTTTTTGTTTTTTTCTTTTTACCACTGCGGTGTCTTTGGGCAAAACACAATTGTCTACCTTGTCTGTATTGCTGTACAAACTTGAGTTTGAGTTTGTTTATTTCGAACATGCAAGCATTCAACATACATCACAATTCCCAGTTTCTTTTTTCAACATGTTCAAAAAGGAGTAGGAAGAAGCAGAGCTTTTTTTTAACCCTACCCCTTTTCTCTTACATAAAATTTGCTTAAACTTTTGTTCACTTGATGTTCTTAATTTATTCACAATATGCTCTATAACTAATCACAGTAAAAAAAAAAATAATAAAAATTGGTGAAGTAAGTTATATTTCATGTGATGAGATGCCTAAGATTATTTTGAGAATGAAAGAATGGATGGGTGAAATTAATTCAGAATGTTTATCATGGATCTTCTTCTTTGTACGTTGTAAACACTTTAAGTTTGAAGAGTTTCTTGAAGTGGACCATATTAGCACATCGTTTGATTTCTTTGCTTAATCCATTTAATTCCACATACTGATGTACTGAAGGTCTTAAGTGTTGTATGTGCATACAAATGTTTTAAATAAAAATTTTCTCTAAGATTATATTTCTCCTCTTTTGTTGCGAAGAATTGTTGTATATTCTTGGATAGCAGGTTATAGTTTGCTTTGTGTATAATTTTAGCTGTTTGCAAATTCCCTATGTCATGGAATTTCAGTATTTTTGATTAAAAAAATAAAGGGTTTGTATGTTCTCTATATCCAACATTATGTATTATTCTTACTGATCTTTTTTGTAACAGTGTTAATTAATGAAGTGTACTCTTGTAATTATTTCCCCATATTTCTACACAGTAACTCAGATATGGTAACACTAGCAAGCAGTAGGGAATATGAAGTGATTTTTGGTCTAGAACATGTTTTGCTTTATTCATTATTGACGTGTTTCTTGCTACTTTATGTTGTATATTTTTTACATGAGATTTCCAGTTCAATTATTCATCAATCATTATACCTAGAAATTTGGTTTCATTTACTCTTTTAATTTTTATTCCGTCTATTTGTATTTGTGTTTGACTTTCTCTTCTACTGTTACCAAATAGCAATATTTTAGTTTTACTGAGAATCACCGATAGTCTGTTTTTGTCAAACCATCTTTTTAATTTGTTCATTTCTTCTGTTATTATTTGTATTAGTGTGTGTGTTCTCTCCTGAACAAAACACTGTTGTATCATCCGCAAATAATACTAACTTTAAATCTTTTGTAACTTTAAAAATGTCATTTATATAGAGATTGAATAATTTAGGTCCTAGTATTGATCCCTGAGGTACACCATATGATACATTAACGTTGTAGATGTGTGTTCGCTTAGCTTCAAGTATTGTTTCCTATTCGTTAAATAACTTCTTATCCAGTTTAAGACTAACCATCTGATGCTGTCTCGTTCTAGTTTTTTGATCAAAATATTGTGATTAATTGTGTCAAATGCTTTAGTTAGATCCATAAACACTGCTGCCGCACATCTTTTACTATCTGTTTCATTTATAATTTGTTCTGTAATTTCAGTTAAAGCCATTGAAACTTGTGAATAAATCTGAAAAATGTTTTGTGGTGGTCAACAAGGCCTCGATAAATCCGATTCCTTATTATTTAGTCCGTCTAAAAGCAGAGTGATGAATAGTATACTTAGTAAGATTTGACACAAAATTAAAGTAGCAGATACATACAGTGCATTGGCAAAGTGTTTACAGCGCTTCACTTTTTCCACATTTCGCTACGTTACAGCCTTATTCCAAAATGGAATAAATCAATTGTTGTCATTTAAATTCTAAAGAAAATAACCCATAATGACAATATTAAAAGTTTATTTTTCTTTAATTTTGCTAATTTATCATCACAGTATTTGCTCAATACCTTGTTGATGCACCTTTGGCAGCAATTACTGTTATGATCCGCCGCCCGGATCATACATTGTTTTGGTTTTTGAGTCCTTTTGTGATTCCTGATTATTTTTGGACTGTTCCGACCCCTGGTTTGTGCACTTCCTTGTTTTGTCTTATTACCATGGTTTCTCATTTGTTCCACCTGCTCTGGTTTTTTGAAGCACACTTGTTTATAATTACTGTCTCCATGTATTTAATAATAATAGTGTGTGACTGTGAGTGTGAATGTTGTCTGTCTATCTGTGTTGGCCCTGCGATGAGGTGGCGACTTGTCCAGGGTGTACCCCGCCTTCCGCCCGATTGTAGCTGAGATAGGCGCCAGCGCCCCCCGCGACCCCAAAAGGGAATAAGCGGTAGAAAATGGATGGATGGATGGAATAATAATGTATTAGATTTATATCGCGCTTTTCTATTGTTAGATACTCAAAGCGCTCACAGAGAAGTGGGAACCCATCATTCATTCACACCTGGTGGTGGTAAGCTACTTCTGTAGCCACAGCTGCCCTGGGGTAGACTGACGGAAGCGTGGCTGCCAGTTTGCGCCTACGGCCCCTCCGACCACCACCTATCATTTATTCATCATTCATTCACCAGTGTGAGCGGCACCGGGGGCAAAGGGTGAAGTGTCCTGCCCAAGGACACAACGGCAGCGACTTGGATGTCAATAGGTGGGAAGCGAATCTGCAACCCTCAGGTTTCTGGCACGGCCGCTCTACCCACTACGCCATGCCGCCCCTTATTTAAGCCTGCCTTCTCCCTTTGTTCAGTCTTGATTTGTTGTTTGCCTCATGCAACAATCACGTTGGTATTTTTTTGTATGTCCTTACTATTGCTAAGTCTCGCCTTAGCTTCGCGTGCGCTCGGCACGTCTATTTCGGACTCTTGGACTTGATGCTAGTCAGCATTAGCTTCTCGTGCATTTGGCACGCCTTTTCTTTCGCCCTTTGTACTATCCATCCATCCATTTCCTACTGCTTATTCTCTTTTGGGGTTGCGGGGGGCGCTGGCGCCTATCTCAGCTACAATCGGGCGGAAGGCGGGGTACACCACCTCATCGCAGGGCCAACACAGATAGACAGACAACATTCACACTCACATTCACACACTAGGGCCAATTTAGTGTTGCCAATCAACCTATCCCCAGGTGCATGTCTTTGGAAGTGGGAGGAAGCCAGAGTACCCGGAGGAAACCCACGCATTCACGTGTTCTTTTAATTTTGTATATTAAACCAAGCTCCTACCTGCAATTCCTGCCTGTCCGGTCCCCGTGCATCCTGGGGTGACACCACACACATCCATGATGCGGTTCCAACGTGACAAAACGGATCAAACAGCTAGTCGCCTGACATGGGACCACCTGGAGTCTTCGCCTCTCCAAGCCGCGCCGCTTCCGAGGACTCCTTCCACGGAAAGCAGCACGTCCACGGACAGCAGCACGTCCACACCAGCCCAGTATTCCCCTTTGAGGTTTGGTAGATGTTTTTCTTTCTTTTTTTCAAACACCCTACCTACTGAGCTGTGTGGCAACATCAACCCTCCGCCTTGGACAATGCTCCACTTCCCCATAGTGACGTCACCCCTCCAACTATGGATGACGTCATCCACCAAGAATTTTTTTTAGATGCAGTTTATTCCCTTTGTAAGCCACCGTCTACAGCATTTCATTTTATTAGTAATCCTTACGATATATTTTTTTCCAAATTTAGTTTTCGTCAGTCCTATGAGTTTCAAATCCCGCCCCCTGCGACTTTGGCTCCACTCCCAGTGACTTTTCCTCCCACCCTGTCTACCCCCCTCCTGACCTCCCACCTCCCACCCTTAAGGTCAGTCTCTGACCACGGGGAGCGCGTCTGGGATTCGCATCTTGAGGGGGGGCTAGTGCTGGTAGCTGTGCTGTGGAGGTAGCACAGCTTCGACCCACTAAGCCTCAACGACCTGCTAGACCTCCTCCACCGGTCTTTCGACCGGCTAAGCCGCAACCTCTTGCGCGGCCCCCTCCACCGGTGTTCTGTCCCACTAAACCGCAACCCCCACCTAGACCGCCTCCACCTGCACCAAGGCTAGTCGCAGCACGGGTTGCACCTGTTAGTTTTAGTCATAGTCATTGTCATAGTCCGAGTCTTAGTTCTAGTCCAAGTCTTAGTCCTAGTTCCTGTCCTTTTCCTAGTCCAAGTCTTAGTCCTTGTTCATGTCCTGGCCCTAGTCCTGGCCCGACTCCTGGTCCGACTCGTAGACCGACTTGTGGTCCGAGTCCTGGTCCAAGTCCTGGTCCGAGTCCTGGTTCTAGTCCTGGTCTTAGTCCTTGCCCAAGTCCTAGTCTTAGTACTTACCCAGGTCCTTGCCCAAGTCATAGTCTTAGCCCAAGTCCTTGCCAAAGTCCTAGTCTTAGTCCTTGTCCAAGTCTGATTCCTTGTCTGATTCCTAGTCGTAGTCATAGTTGTAGTCTGAGTCGTAGTCTGACTCCTAGTCTAAGTCCTAGCCTGACTCCTAGTTTGATTCCTAGCCTGACTCCTAGTCATAGTCCTAGTCGTAGTCCTAGTCTGGATCACCCTCCAGCACCTGACCCTCGGCTAGTACCATTACCTACACCTGCTCCTCGGCTGGTACCAGTACCTGCAACTGCTCCTCGGCTGGCACCAACACCTGCTTTTCGGCCGGCACCAGCACCTGCTCCTTGGCCGCCACCAGCACTTGCTCTTCGGCCGGCACCAGCACCTCCTCCTCGGCCGACACCAGTGCCTGCTTCGGCTGTAACACCCGAACCGCACCCTCTTCACCTGCTGCTTCCGGGCCCGCCTCCGTGGGCCCGCCTCCACGTCGGCCACGGGTGTGGCCGTGCCATGATCGTCCTCCTCGCCGGACGCATCCACCTCCACGTCGGCCACCGGTGTGGCCGTACCCTGGGCGTCCTCCTCGCCAGACACATCCACCTCCACGTCGGCCACGAATGTGGCCTTTACGAGGTCGCCCACCAAGACTTCTGCGGCAGCGGCGTTCCATCTGCCGCCGCCACCTGACATGTCCCCGGTGGATTTGGGGACACAAGACCTGGCGACCCTCCACCATGTCCTCCCTCCACCCTCCAGTCACTTTTGGACTGTCTTGTTGTGTGGGGGGGGGGGTTCTTTGTATTGTGTGGGACATCTGAAATCTGTCCCTTAGAGGGGGGGTAATGTTATGATCTGACGCCCGGATCATACATTGTTTTGGTTTTTGAGTCCTTTTGTGTTTCCTGACTATTTTGGGACTCTTCCAACCCCTGGTTTGTGCACTTTCTTGTGTGCACTTCCTTGTTTTGTCTTGTTACCATGGTTTCTCATTTGTTCCACCTGCTCTGTTTTTTTTACGCACACCTGTTTATAATTACTGTCTCCTTGTATTTAAGCCTGCCTTCTCCCTTTGTTCAGTCTTGATTCGTTGTTTGCCTCATGCAACAATCACTTTGGTATATTAAGTATGTCGTTACTATTGCTAAGTCTCGCCTTAGCTTCGCGTGCGCTCGGCACGTCTATTTCGGACTCTTGGACTCGATGCTAGTTAGCATTAGCTTCTTGTGCGTTCGGCACGCCTTTTCTTTTGCCCTTTGTACCAGTGTTCTTTTAATTTTGTATATTAAACCAAGTTCCTACCTGCAATTCCTGCCTATCCGGTCCTCGTGCATCCTGGGGTGACACCACAAGCATCTACGATGCGGTTCCAATGTGACAAATTACAGCCTCAAGTATGTTTGAATTTGATGCTACAAGCTTGGCACACTTATATTTTGGCAGTTTCTTCCGTTTTCCCCTTTGCCCATACCTCTGTGCAGCACCTCTCAAGCTCCATCAGGTTCGATGATAAGCGTTGGTTTTCATCCAGTATGTGTCTGTACATTAAAGCTAAATGCTGTCTTTCTATCTGTGTGCTTTTAATTGATTTACAGCGTTCTTTTTTCCTCCTCCAATACATTAGTAGTCTTATCGAACTTACAAAGCACCCGCTCTCTGTTCCACCGCCTCACTTTCAGCTGGCCAGTTGCTTAGTAAACCAACCATAATTAAGTATATTCTCAGGGCTAGTCTTAGGGAGCTAACTATCAAGATGCCTAGTAAACACGTACCACGGGCTGATTACACCCATAGCTACACGAACATAGTTGCAAACGTTGGCTCAAATGACACAAGGATGAGACAGTCAGAGATTACAATGGGGAACATAGCTCAGACTTTCAATATCTCTACAAAGATGTCTTGGCATCAACTACTTGTCTCTGGCCCTGTGCCTGCAAGAGGCAATAATGAGAGGTATAGCAGATTAGTCTCACTTAACAAGTGGCTGGCTAGGTTTTTGTAGAGAACAGGGACTAACGTTTTTTGATAATTGGCCCATTTTCTGTTGCAAACCGGGCTTGCTGAGGAGGGAGGGCCTTTACACTAACCGGGAAGGCACCATTACTCTTCCAAGAAATATAGATTACTGTTTGAGTCACACATGACTAACTACACTAGAGCAAGCACACAAGCAAACTACAGTGCAAGAACTTACCAGCACCAGGCTGGAAAATTCCTGCACAAATAGCTTTACTCCTAGAATAATACACAATGCACATAATGTTTTTGCTGTTGTGATTGTGCCAGAGGTGGACATGCATTCTACTGAGGTGGCAAATTATGAAGCGTTAATTCTATCACAGCACCAAGAAAATATTCTCAATATCCTCATCATATCAATTCCTAGATGTGACTCTTATCACTTTCCTCTGGTACTGTTCCCTTAGCTTTCAAAACAACAGTTATTCATCCTCTGCTCAAAAGATCCAACCCAGATTCTGACATCATGGTAAACTACTGTCCCACCTTCTCCATTTCTCCAAAATCCTCCAAAAATGTGTTGCACAGCAGCTAAATGAACACTTAGCGTCTAACAATCTCTGAATCATTTCAGTCCGGTTTTGGGGCAAATCACTCTACTGAGGCTGTCTAAATAGAGTGATCGTAAAAGTGACTAATGATCCATTGCTAACTATGAATGCTGATGTGTCTTCAATTTCGCTGCTCCTTGATGTTAGCACTGCTTTTGTTACCATTGATCATAATATTCTATAAGCAGGGCTCGAATTTAAACACGGCAATCTTCGGCACTGTCACTTGCCCATAATGCCCTAAAAAATTGACCAGCATCGACGGCAAAAATATGCCGTGACTGCCCTTGACTTTTTACTTTTTAATGAATGAGAGATGTAATGGTAAACGGTATAATGATAATTCACGATAAAATTCCTGACGGTCAGTGACACTGTCTAATTTTTTAATTACCGAATAAAACTTAATTTATTAATGCATTTTAGGCAACACAAAGTCAGGCGCATGCGCACTAGCGTCGTTTGGTTTGATAATCATGGTGGCCTAACTAACTAACAACCTACTCAGTGGCTTAGTGGTTAGTGTCCGCCCTGAGATTGGTAGGTTGTGAGTCATACCAAAGACTATACAAAAAGGGGCCCATTACCTCCCTGCTTAGCAATCAGCATCAAGGGTTGGAATTGGAGGTTAAATCACCGAAAATCATTCCCGGCCAGGCACAGCCACCGCTGCTGCTGACTGCTGCCCTCACCCCCCAGGGGGTGATCAAGGGTGATGGGTCAAATGCATAGAATAATTTTGACACACTTAGTGTATGTGTGACAATCATTGGTTCTTTAAATTTAACTTTAACTTTAACTACACAGACTTTGCTCCGGTGATGCCCCCTTCGAGAAAACGGAGCCAAGCGCTTGGTGTGCGTAATTTTCCCTTGCTTCCTTGCGTGCGTTAAAGAGCGCACTGCTGTTAGATGGCGAAAAGTGTGGACAATATTGGAGACAGACGCACTTGTCCCCACACTACAAGTATACAGTGAAGGAGAAAACCATTTGATGTTTCTTTTATTTCCTCAACACAGTGTCCATTAGCTGCTGTGACTGAGAGTTACTGAGGTGAGGAAACATGCAGCAGGTGATGTGTCGTGAACGTCGTCACAACTTGTTTATAAAGTCTTTAGTTTGTTTACTGGGATGCTGACTCATCCTTTCTTAAACTGCAAACTGCATCAGGGTTCAAATAACAACAGTACTAGCTTAAGTGTTTTGTCATCTCATCGAACTGCGAAGATTATATATGGGGTGTGGGAGGTATCACTCGTGTTCTTTTTTTGTTGGCCAAACTGTTGCACTGAACTACTAGGAGGTGTTGTTATAGAATAACAAGGCATGTTTATTAGACTAGATGTATATTGATATCAAAAAGTAAACACCATGGTTTTTTTACATTATTTGTGTTTTTTTCATGTCACAAAGGTATTACTTTAAAAAACCATTCATGTGACACAGCCTTTTGTTAATATTTTATTATGAATAATTTAGTCCTACAGATCAGATTTCTGCTCAAACTCTAAATGGATCTGTCCCGATACAGCATCTACATGTAAATGTAAATGTACATAACCTAAAAAATACAAATACAAAACGAAAAAAATATCTCCCTCTATCAAAATGTAAAAAAAGAGATAGACTATATATATATATATATATATATATATATATATATATATATATATATATATATATATATATATACAATATATAATGTATGTATGTATGTATATATATATATACATACACATTAACACTCATACATATACATATATATATATATATATGTATATATATATATATATATATATATATATATATATATATATATACACACATATATATATATATATATATATATATATATCCATACACACACATATATATATATATACATAATTGGGACCCCTGCCTGTAAATAAAATAATATTTGCCTTGGTATCCTTCCAACTTGTCTTGATGCCCTAAAAATATGAGCCTTTCTTTAAGGCATCACATGCTAAACACGTATTGGTATGTCAGACTTAGTATTTCTAGGTTTGACTCCTATCTTACAGTCAGGATGCAGTGTGTCCCCCATAACAATGTGACCTCGGAGTATGTTAAGGTAACTTGTGCAGAGTACCACAGGGTTCGGTTCTTGGCCCTGCACTCTTCAGCATCTACATGCTGCCGTTAGGTGACATTATATGCAAATCCGGTGTTAGCTTTCACTGTTTTGCTGATGACACCCAATTCTACATGCCCCTAAAGCAGACCAATACTTTTTGCATTTTAACGCGAAAAAACGGAAAGGTTGATTATCGGTCCTACTATATTTAATAATACCACCTAACATTTGACAACAAAACATATAAACAAAGCGACATGGTAAAGAATCTGGGTATCATCTTCGACCTAACTCTCTTGTTTGAGTCACACATTAAGTGTGTTACTAAAAAAGCCTTCTGTCCCATTTTGTCCACCACCGACGCTAAGATCATTATCAATTCGTTCGTTAAGTCTCGTTTCGATTACTTTAACGTAGTCTTTTCGGTTCTCCCTATGTCAAACATTGAAAGATTACAGTGGATTTTTGATATGGGCAAGGTGGGCGACCGCCCAGGGTGCAATCTATGAAAGGACGCACGCACACACAAAAAAAAAAAGATCAACACAGAACTTGCCAGTTTTCTAGCCTCGCACTGCTCATGTGCATTAGTGGCCTTTTTTACAAAGGTGGCAATTTGCAGGTCTGTCCTTCTAAAATATTCCTCATTTTCCAAATACGCCTGTGGTGCAGGTCATTCACACCTTTGTCCATCAAACCCACGGGCCGGCGCATTACTGCCTTGATTTTGAAAAGAACTTAAGGCAGAAATAAGTGTACCCTCCTAGCGTGAAAAACACAGCTTGAAAAATCCGCTACAGTCTGACCACTAAATTCATCCATCCATCCATCAATTTTCTACCGCTTATCCCCTTTTGGGGTCGCAGGGGGCGCCTATCTCAGCTACAATCGGGCGGAAGGCGGTGTACACCCTTGACAAGTCGCCACTTCATCGCAGGGCCAACACAGATAGACAGACAACATTCACACTAACATTCACACACTAGGGCCAATTTTAGTGTTGCCAATCAACCTATCCCCAGGTGCATGTCTTTGGAAGTGGGAGGAAGCCGGAGTACCCGGAGGGAACCCACGCATTCACAGGGAGAACATGCAAACTCCACACAGAAAGATCCCGAGCCCGGGATTGAACCCAGGACTGCAGGACCTTCGTATTGTGAGGCAGACGCACTAACCCCTCTTCCACCGTGAAGCCACCACTAAATTCATATTATGTTAAATATCTGCCGATTCTATTTGTACAAAACTGGTGTGATACAACTTGAATTGTCCATCCATCTATTTTTTTTACAGCTTGTCCCTTTAGGGACTATGGGGGTGGCAGGGACCTGGGGCCTATCTCAGCTCCATTTGGGCGGAAGGTGGATTATACCCTGGACACGTCGCCACCTCATCGCCAGGCCAACACTGATAAACGGACAACATTCACACTCATATTCACACACTAGGAACAATTTTGTATTGCCAAATGCAAACTCCACACAGGTAGCGTTCTACAGGGATCTTTAAAGCATGGTTATTTGACCCTGTCATGAAAGATTTGTGGTATTGGTATATACTGTAGTCTGTTTATATTTCATTTATTTATCTTTTTTTTTCTCTGTTCTTGTTAGCTTTTTGTATTTAAGATTATTTAATGAAATGATATAAATAATATAATAAATTGTTGTGTTGGTGGCGGGTTTTGGAGGTATGTCTTTTTTTTGGGGCGGGGGGGACCAGAACCGCCTTTGGCTGCACAGATGTTTTTCCTTTTGAAAGGTTTTCTTCTCTAAACAGAGGAATGCTGTAGCTCTGACAGTGGCCATCGGGTTCTGGTCACCTCCCTGACTAGACCAAGATGAATCCAGCAATGTACAGAGACATCCTGGATGAAAACCAATACTTTCTATTCAACCTGATGGAGCTTGAGAGGTGGTGCAAAGAGGAATGGGCAAAACTGCCCAAAGATCTGTATGCCAAGATTGTGGCATCGTACTCAAAAATACGTGAGGCTGTAATTGCTGCCAAGGATGCGTCAACAAAGTATTGAGCAAATACTGTGAATACTAATACGAACTTTTTTTTTTTAATACATTTTAATACATTTTAGAAATGTAAAAACATTTTAACTTTACACATTGTCATCATGCGTTATTGTGTGTAGAATTGTGGGAACAAAAATGAATGTCTTCCATTTTTGGAATAACGCAGTAGTAACATAACACAATGTGGAAAAAATAAGGCCCTGATAATTACTTCTGTGTGCACTGTACAAAACAGTGACTGTTATTGTATTAGGGGGGCAAGGCACCGAAGAAGGTTGAGTTCATTTTATTTTATTGTATGTACAGTGCCAGATCACAACAGTAGTATTTAAAGGCCTACTGAAACCCACTACTACCGACCACGCAGTTTGATAGTTTATATATCAATGATGAGATATTAACATTGCAACACATGACAATACGGCCTTTTTAGTTTACTAAATTGCAATTTTTAATTTCCCGCGAGTTTCTTGTTGAAAACGTCGCGGAATGATGACGCGTACGCGTGACGTCACGGACTGTAAGGAAATATTATCGCTGCACCAAACACGGCTAAAAGTCGTCTGCTTTAATGGCATAATTACACAGTATTTTGGCCATCTGTGTTGCTGAATCTTTTGCAATTTGTTCATTTAATAATGGATACTATAAAGAACAATGCTGTTGGTGGAAAGCGGTGGATTGCAGCCGGTGTTTCTTTGTTTGTTGTGAAGCTTTAACACAGAGCGGTCAAGCGAACATGTTTCTCTACGTCAACCAGCATGTTTTTGGATGGGGAAATTGTGATATATATCTTACCGGAGAAATCAATGGATTATTCGTCGTCCTGCAGCAGCTGTTTAAAAGGCAGCTGTGAGCTTGGCTCCTCGGCTTCTCTCTGAGACACTAGGTGTTCACCACAGCCATCCGACCTCGAGGTAGGTCTTTACAATCTTTAAAATACATCTCACTAAAACACTATTAAAACAATAAGCAGATAAGGGATCTTCCAAAATTATCCTAGTAAATGTGTCTAATTACATCTGAAACGCTCACACTGCCACCGCCCGGAGCCGTCGCTTTTTCTTTTTTTTTTTTCTCGTCCTTCACTATCAATATCCTATTTCACGAATCTTTCATCCTCGCTCAAATTAATGGGGAAATTGTCGCTTTCTCGGTCCGAATTGCTCTTACTGCTGGTGGCTCCCATTAAAAACCATGTGAATATGTGTGGAGCTCTGCAAATCGTGACGTCACGCGCACATACTGCCGGTAAAGGCAGGGCTTTTCTATTAGCGACCAAAAGTTGCGAACTTTATCGTCGATGTTTTCTACTAAATCCTTTTAGCAAAAATATAGCAATATCGCGACATGATCAAGTATGATACAAAGAATGGATCTGCTATTCCCGTTTAAATAAGAACATTTCATTTCAGTAGGCCTTTAAAGGTATGTGAAGTGAAGTGAATTATATTTATATACTGCTTTTCTCTGGTGACTCAAAGCCCTATACATAGTGAATCAACAGCAGTGACTAGAATGGCGAAGCGGGGATTGAACCTGCAACCCTCGAGTTGCTGGTACGTCCGCTCTACCAACCAAGCCCTGCCAGTTTTAAAAGGAGAGGCATGTGCAATGTTTATCTTGTTTGAAAGTAGTGTATCTTCAATTTCTCATCTCAATGAATTTCATGACATGTCTTTTTTTTTAAATGCAACTGGCTATGCTCTGCGCGTGCATTTGTGTCTTTGTGCCAGAGTCGACAGCCCAATACCCGCTCAATCTTCACATAACTTAAACAATGTGTCGTAAATGTTAGTTTCTGATTCAAAGTTACACATTGCTTAAAAAGATTTCCTTGGAAAAAATATTTTAACCTATGAATTTAACTTAAATGCTTTAAATGCATTTTTCCAGTTAAATCAGCAAAATATAATTTTTTAGACGACATGAAAGCATATTTTAGGCATTCAGCCTAGAATGTGATGAAATAAAAAGTGGAAAAGTTTAAACTCACAGCATCTACTTTGTTGGGTCAGGTCAGTCCAAGTGTTATTGGGCAAACATTTCCTGACCTTGGGTCCCACAATCACACGGTTTCCCCTGCAGATGTACTCAATCTCATAGTCAACCGGGAGAGCCTGCACACTACGGATCTAAACACACACAGTTAGAAATGATTAACATTAGTTATACATAGCATAGCATTTGTCTTTATTACATTGTTTGCTACGCGTAGACCAGGGGTGTCCAAACTTTTTCCACTACGGGCCCCACACTCAAAAATTAGGGCATTTTGATATTTTTCATTTTCAAAACCAATACAATATCGTAACCCTTCGGACTCCCCTCAAAACTGAGGTGAGTGTTAAAGGTGAATGTCTTAGTCATTAAAGTGTAAAAAATTAGTCACATACATACATACATACATATATTATATATATTATATATATATATATATGTATATATATATATACATATATATATATATATGTGTATACATATATATATATACATATATATATACATATATATATAAATATATATATATATTTAAACACTTATATATTAACAGATCAACTTCAGATCTCTCTGTTGACATAACGTTTTTTTTTTTTAAAGTAATGTCTAATGCCCTTTTTTGTCAAAAAAACCCTATTTGTTAATGAAAAAATGTTTTCCACAAACAATGTTAAAAAAAAGTGTTTAAACTATCATGTAGAAAGCTGGAACGCAAATGGCGTGCGACTAAACTTGAAGTTTTCCATCAAGCATTGAGTGATATTTTAATAACTTATAAACACACACTTCCCTTAGCTAAAACTAATTACTAATCCAATCTTATCTGCCTCTGTCATGATCCAAGACTTGGATCATGTCATGTTCTGTTTTTGTTCCCGTTTGTTATTTGACGTCTCTTAGTTCCCGGTGGCACTTCCTGGTTTGTTTCTGTTGCCCTAGTTACGCATTTAGTGTCACCTGTGTCTTGTTTGTCACACGCACCTGATGTTTGATTATCTCCCTATATATGCCTGCCTTCTTTTGCCATTCGGCCTCGGACTGTAGTTTGCTACACGCAACAAGTGACGTCGCATTCCCGCATTGTGGTAAATACCCTTCGTTATTAGCTTCCATGCTATTTTGTTTATTCGTTTCCCTAGCTCACACGCTAGCGTCTTTTGTTTCTTCTAGCTCATGCTAGTTCTGTTGGTTTGTTTATAGTGCCATTGTGCAAGTCTTTTGGTTCTTAGTCTGTTTTATAGTGTGTTAATAAATCTTTATCCTTTATCACGCTGTGTTCCATCCTCCGCTGCACCCACGAGAGAACAACTTTTCACCACGATGCCAGCTAAACGTTACAGCCTCAATAAAAATAATCCTAAATATGTGTTCAGTACAGTAGCACCGCTAACCCAACAAAGGACTCCCCCCAGTAGCTTCACCGGCGGGTGACTTTATGAATTTATAAAAAAAAGAAATTAACTCATTAAAAAGGAGATTAAAGATAATGCGTCCCAGCTTCAACTGGGTTCTATTAACGCAGATACGAATGTATGTACGACGGATATTGCGCTCAAAAATAATCTCTCATTTTGAAGAAATAAGATTAGAGGAACTACTGCGACTTATAAATGGGACAAAACAAACAACATGTTTACTTGACCTACTTCCTGGGAAACATATCAAGGAGCTGTTTGTAATATTAATTCCATCAGTGCTAAATATTATTAACTTAACTAAATATCATTAACTTATCACTTTCCTCTGGCACTGTTCCCCAAGCATTAAATAAAAAACGGTTATTAATCGTCTGCTCAAAAGACCTAACCTCTATCCTGACCTCATGGTAAAGTACCGGCCGGTGTGCCACCTTCCCTTTAGCTCGAAAATCCCCAAAAAATGTTGCACAGCAGCTAAATGAACACTTAGCGTCTAACAATCTCTGTCAATTCTTTCGGTCTGGTTTCAAGGCAAGTCACTCGACAAAGAAAGCCCTCATAACAATTACTAATGATCTATTGCTAATGATGGATGCTGAAGCGTTATCAATGTTTCTGCTACTTGATCTCAGCGCGGCTTTCGATACCGTTTACCATAACACTCTATTAGAACGAATCAAAAAACGTATTGATATGTCAGACATAGTATTTTCTTGGTTTAACTCCTATCTTACAGTGTCTCCCATAATGTAACGTGCAGAGTTCCACAGGTTTTGGGTCTTGGTCCCGAGGTGACATCTTACACAAATGGGGTGTTAGCTTTCCCCGTTATGCTAATGACACCCAACTCTACATGCCCCTGAAGCTGACAGGAGGTGATTGTCACTTTGTCAAATTAAACAATGGATGTCCAGCAATTTTTTTGCATCTTAACACAAAGAAAACGGAAATGCTGAAATCCGACGCCTATCTAACTTTAACATTTGACAACCAAACAATTACATAAGGCGACTCGGTAAAGAATCTCTGTATTATCTTCAACCCAACGCTCTCATTTGAGTCACACTATAAGAGTGTTACTAAAACGGCCTTCTTTCATATCCGTAATATCGCTAAAAATCGTTCCATTTTGTCCACCGCCGATGCTGAGATCCATGCGTTCGTTATGTCTCGTCTTGATTACTGTAACGTATTATTTTCGGGTCTCACTATGTCTAGCATTAAAAGATTACAGTTGGTACAAAATGTGGCTGCTAGACTTTTGACAAGAACAAAAAGGTTTGATCATATTACGCCTGTACTGGCTCACCTGCTCTGATTTCCTGTGCACTTAAAATGTGACTTTAAGGTTTTACTATTTTCGTATAAAATGCTAAATGGTCTAGCTCCATCCTATATTGCTGATTGTATTGCCCCTGCAAGAAATCTGTGTTCAAAGAACTCTGGCTTATTTGTGATTCCCAGAGCCCAAAAAAGTCTGCGGGCTGAGAGCATTTTCCTATTCGGGCTGCAGTACAGTTAGAGATGCTACCTCAGTAGAAGCATTTAAGTCCCATCTTAAAACTCATTTGTATACTCTAGCCTTTAAAAAGACCTCTTTTTAGACTATTTGATCTGGTGTCTCTCTTTTCTGCTCTGCCACCCTCTCCTGCGTGGAGAGGTTATCAGGTGACCACAGATCAGCTTTCACGAATGTTGCGATGGCTGTTCAAAGTCGGGACCCAGGATTATCAGTTGGTGACGTCTCTGCAATGCAACGTGTCTACATGCAAGAGGATCCCCTGCTGGTCTGGAATCTCACATTATTAACTGTATCCATTCGGCATCCATAGCACCACTCCCCTCCAAGCTTTCTTATTGTGCCCATTGGGTTGAGTTTTTTTTTTTTGCCGTGATGTGGGAACTGAGCCTTGGATGTCGTTGTGGCTTGCCCTTTGAGACATTTGTGATTAAAGGCTATATAAGTAAACTTTGATTGATAGATTGATTAAAATAGGACTATTTGATGTTAAATAATTGGTGCCTGAAAAAGGTAAATAATTCATACCAACATTGCCATTGGTCCATTATTGTTTTTTTGAGCAATAACAGATAAAAAAAAAATCTGACAAGTCTCTGGTATCCAAATGGACCCCACTCGTAAAAGTGTTTAGTATAAGATGTAATAATATATATTATTTTTACTTTCAATGCATAAATCGCTATATAAAGTTCACATCTATGTATAAATACAAATTTTTCGTTAATATTTTTATGTTTTCTTATACTTTGTGCCTTTTTTGTCAAATAAAACGGTTTTACTTACATAGCAAACACTATTTTCCCCAAAAAGGAAATATATATATATATGTGCGTGTGTGTGTGTGCGTAAAAAGTAATTACAACCTTTAATAGGTCAATAATTCATAACAGCATTTATATCAAAACATTATTATTAGATTTTAAGTAAAAAAAAACTACTGGCATGGCAGCTTTGTGTTATTAGTGTCAACTTTGCAATATTTTGTCTTTACAGCACACCATTTTGATCTTTTATTCCACTTTTATGTTTTTTTGTACAAACCACATTTCCATATGAGTTGGGAAATTATGTTAAATGTTAATATAAACGGAATACAATGATTTGCAAATCAATTTCAACCCATATTCAGTTGAATATTCTACATAGACAACATACAGTATTTAATGTTCAAACTGATAAACATTTTTTATTGCAAATAATCATTAACTTTAGAATTTGGTGCCAGCAACACGTGACAAAAAAGTTGGACAAGGTGGCAATAAATACTGATAAAGTTGAAGAATGCTCATCAAACACTTATTTGGAACATCCCACAGGTGTGCAGGCTAATTGGGAACAGGTGGGTGCCATGATTGGGTAAAAAAACAGCTTCCCAAAAAATGCTCAGTCTTTCACAAGAAAGGATGGCGCGAGGTACACTCCTTTGTTTACAACTGAGTGAGCAAATAGTCAAACAGTTTAAGAACAACATTTCTCAAAGTGCAATTGCAAGAAATGTAGGGATTTCAACATCTACGGTCCATAATATCATCAAAAGGTTCAGATAATCTGGAAAAATCACTCCACGTAAGCGGCCAGGCCAGAAACCAACAATGAATGACCGTGACCTTCGATCCCTCAGACGGCACTGTATCAAAAACCGATATCAATCTCTAAAGGATATCACCACATGGGCTCAGGAACACTTCAGTAAACCACTGTCACTAAATACAATTTGTCGCTACATCTGTACGTGCAAGTTAAAGCTCCACTATGCAAAGTGAAAGTCCTTTATCAACAACATCCAGAAACGCCGCCGGCTTCTCTGGGCCCGAGAACATCTATGATGGACTGATGCAAAGTGGAAAAGTGTTCTGTGGTATGACGAGTCCACATTTCAAATTGTTTTTGGAAATATTCGACATTGTGTCATCCGGACCAAAGGGGAAGCGAACCATTCAGACTGTTATCGGCGCAAAGTTCAAAAGCCAGCATCTGTGCATGGGTAACTTACACATCTGTGAAGGCACCATTAATGCTGAAAAGTACATACATGTTTTGGAACAACTTCTGCTGCTATCTAAGCGCCGTCTTTTTAATGGACGCCTTCGCTTATTTCAGCAAGACAATGCCAAGCCACATTCAGCACGTGTTACAACAGCGTGGCTTGGTAAAAAAAAAATAATGCGGGTACTTTCCTGGCCCGCCTGCAGTCCCGATCTGTCTCCAATTGAAAATGTGTGGCGCAATATGAAGCGTAAAAAACGACTCCGGACTGTTGAACGACTGAAGCTCTACATAAAACAAGAACGGGAAAGAATTCCAATTTCAAAGCTTCAACAATTAGTTTCCTCAGTTCCCAAACGTTTATTGAGTGTTGTTAAAAGAAAAGAAAAGAACACAGTGGTGAACATGCCCTTTTCCAACTACTTTGGCACGTGTTGCAGCCATGAAATTCTATGTTAATTATTATTTGCAAAAAAAAAAAAAAAAAAAAAAAATGTATGAGTTTGAACATCAAATATCTTGTCTTTGTAGTTCATTCAACTGAATATGGGTTAAAAAAGATTTGCAAATCATTGTATTCCATTTATATTTACATCTAACACAATTTCCCAACTCACATGGAAACAGGGTTCGTAATAGTATTTTTAAAATGTGCCACGGGCCGTAAAAGAATAGCTCCGGGCTGCAAATGACCCCCAGGCCACACTATGGACACCCCTGATATAGACTGTCGGGTAATAGATGCCATGCTTCAATCAACAGCAGTGGTCTAGCGTCATCAACTTAAACACTTCTGTGTTCTTCTTTATTTCCCTTTAAAGACAGTAACAGGCGGCACAACACTATAGCTATAATTACCAATACACACGTGCAGTCCTCCTTCCTCTTTTTTTAAATCGAGGCCCACTTTAAATAAACAAAACTGGACACAGCAAATTTCACAATCACCAGGGCTGCATTTTCAAATAAACATTACCTTGCTATCACTGTCATCATGCGTGTTATGAACTTCGCAAATATCAACAAGACTATATTATAAACATTTTTGGTTACCGCGGCCAACTTATCGTCGGTTACATCCTTCAGATGTCCGACATGTGTCTGCTTTACAGTAAATGCTGCTCCATCACAGATGTACTGCCATAAAAAGTAGGGTCCACTTGACAAATTGAGCAGATTATTGGGCCTGTCTATATTAAGCCGGATAACTCCTTAAGCAAATAACTATTTGCCTAAACCAGTGGTTCTTAACCTGGGTTCGATCGAACCCTAGGGGTTCGGTGAGTCGGCCTCAGGGGTTCGGCGGAGGACAAAACACACCTGACTCATCGTGTAAATAAAAACTTCTGACTATCTGCGTATTACGGATATTTGCAGGTGTGTAATTTGTTGTGAGTTTATGCACTGTGTCGGTTTTGTTCTTTGAACAAAGTGATGTTCATACACGGTTCATTTTGTGACCAGTAAAAAAACATGGTAACACTTTAGTATGGGGGACATATTCACCATTAATTAGTTGCTTATTAACATGCAAAATAGTAAAATATTGGCTCTTAACTAGTCATTATTAAGAACTTATTAATGCCTTATTCGGCATGGCCTGATTATAACCCTAACCCTCTAACCCTAACCCTAACCAAATAACTCCAAATTAAGTATTTGTTACTTAAAATATGTTCCCCTAGTGTCCAACAACCTCTAAATTAAGTCTTTGTTACTTAGAATATGCTCTCCATACTAAAGTGTTACCAAAAACACATAACTTTGTCTTGAATTTGAAAAAAATAACATTTTATTTTTCACTAAGAAGGGTTTTGTGAATGTGCATACGAAACTAACGGGGTTCGGTACCTCCAACAAGGTTAAGAACCACTGGTCTAAACCCTGTGTCAGCCATATTAACCCATCGTTTAAGGTTCCCCTCCTTGGAAATGTTTTTAGACGGTTAAGTGCGCTGTCTATTTCCTAAATCTCCGGCTCTTAGTTTGGTGTGGACTCATTGATCATTTATAAACTGAGTTTCGCAAAGAAGTAACATCAGAAACAATGCGCCAAAACAGCTTTATAACAACCAATCGCAACCGGTTTCCACTCAGAAATATGGAGGCGAATATCCCGAACCTGCCTGTGTTTGTCATTCTTCTACTTGTACAGGCGCTTGGAGAAATCACACATGAATACCTTGAAAGAAGGAAACACACGATTGCAGCTATTTTGGATACAACACATGTCAGACGACACATCTCAATGTTGAAAGACAGTTTTGGATAAGGCCTGGAAGAACGGCATCCTGGTGGGATATGTTTGCCAACGAGTGTGTTGTGCCAGAGGAATGGCAAGAGAACTTTCGAATGTTTAGATCAGCTGTAATTGTACTTAGCGAAAAAGTCTGTCCATTTGTCGAAGGAGAGACAACAAGAATGCCGGCCCCCATGGATGAGATAAAAATGGTAGCGTGTACTTTGTATCACTTGGCCGACGAGGGAAGGCTTTGGAAAACAGCAAATGCATTTGCACTGGCAAAGCAGACTGTTATTGTCCGCGATGTATGTCGAGCGATTACCCAACATCTAGGTCCAGAGTATATAAAGTCACCAAAAACGGAGGCAGAAGTTGTGGCAAATTTCCATCAGACCCATGATATGGCACAGTGTTTGATTGCAATTAATTGCAAGTATATTGACGTCAAGAAGATTCTGTGTAATTCAACGGATTTCATCAACAGAAAGGGAAGGTACTCTTACAACGTACAGGTGGTGTGTGACTACAAGTATTGCTTTATCGATGTGACTGTGAAATGGCCAGGCAGCATGCATGATCTCCGCATCTTTGCTAACTCCACCATTAGCGCGCAGTTGAAAGATGGAACCATCTCCAAACAACTACAGGAAGACGACAATCCCTGTTTTTCTTTTGGGTGACCCAGCTTATCCCCTGATGTCATATCCCATGAAAAAATACCCCAACAGTGGAATCAACCCACAACAACAATATTTTGGGTATACCCAGTGCAAGGCCCGCATGGTCATTGAGTTTGCGTTTGGACGACTGAAGGCACGCTTTGGTTCACTAACATTAACAAGAATTACCTACCATTCATTGTGTATGATTGTTTTGTACTCCATAACTACTGTGAAACCATGAAGGAGCCTCTTACGAACAGTCAGTGGTTGCATCCGTCAAGTACGACCGCCAATTTCAGCCTCCAAGCAAAGGCGGGATTGCAAGAATGGACAATGAAGGTAAAGGCAAAAGAGTGAGGAGTGTCCCAATCAGATATCTAGAT
Source organism: Nerophis ophidion (assembly GCF_033978795.1). Classification (NCBI taxonomy): domain Eukaryota; kingdom Metazoa; phylum Chordata; class Actinopteri; order Syngnathiformes; family Syngnathidae; genus Nerophis; species Nerophis ophidion. The sequence goes on along the minus strand of NC_084618.1, from coordinate 33,056,535 downwards.
CCCTAGATTGATTGTTGTAAAATGTTATTTATCACATAGTTTATTTTCACACCTCCATTAAAGATTTTATTCAATTATGGTGGCTCAGGTATGATTCACTACAATAGGGCTGGTCTAACAACTGCTGATGTTGAGGAAAGCAAGGTTTACTGTTCAAAGATCATTCAAAGTCATTACAATAGTGATGAAATTAATTGGTTGAATATAAGGTTGTGAAATAGCCGATACAATGCCTATGCAAAACAATTAATTTTCTACTGCCGCACAGCACACTGAATTCCAGTTATTAAAATACCACAACACTGGATATTATTCAGATAAGTTAAATTTAATTTAAGAACTTGCACAAAATTTAGGTGGTTAAATTAAGCAAGAATAACTTTGTTACAAAAACATACCTATAGTAATTTCCTTTGGTGGGGAAAATCTTTGGTGCTTGAGCTGGTCTCCACCGGCGAGAGGTAGCACTCAAGAAATCACGACAGAATGTCCCGCATACTTCGTTGGCGAGGACTCCCAGTCAATGTTTTTCGCTGCCATATGTTTTGTAATTATGTATTACTTTAAGTAACAGTTCCACCTTTTCATTAGTCCAGACAAAGAAATCCCTCATTTTCGGTATCTTCGCACAACAATCACAGATAAGAAATCGAAATGAACGTCTCGCTTGCATCTCTGGAAGGATACACTTTCAGGTCACAAGTGACTATGACGCGAAATGCGCGTCTGCCATTTTCCAAGCATGCGTACTAGGTCGTGTTGCTCCCGCAGACGGAGGGGGTAGGGGGTCGTCAACCAAAGCTTAAACGATGTGTGTGTGTGGACAGGGATACGGTTAGGTGGGTTACACCCTGTATAACCTTAGCCATCTTAGTGTAAATGCAACCTTAGTGTCTTTGAAATGTTTAATTGCGGTGCTGTTTCCAGTGTGCATGTTAATTTTCAGGCGGAAAAACAAACGATGCCGAATCTTTTTTTAACGATTCCACTGCACACCTCCATAGCAGTGTTTATTTTCCCTTTTCAGGTATCAATCCATCTTTGTCACTGCATCCTCTCTCCACGCGTTAAATTCATGTATCAAGATAAGGAAAATTCAAAATGTCCGGACATGAGAATGATCTAACTTAACCTGGTCAGGAAGGTTTATTAAAATAGTGCATTGAACAGATATAAATCTGCAATTTAAGCATGTCTGAGGGTGTGTTCAATTATTTCTTTTTTTATCAAACTGGCAGAAGCTCTTACTCACCTGCTCCTGGGTAAGGCCTCTGTACCTTATCCCACCATCTCTGGGAGGACGGATGATAGCACAACCTGGAAAAGAGATACAACATCAGATACGATAGTAAACAAAAAGCCCTAATGCACTTTTTAATCTTTTGCCTATCCAGTACAGCCCCTTGTCCACCAACATTTCCCAGAACGTTTATTACCAAAAACAGTTTGACCGTGGTTAAAAAAATATGTATTAGTAATATGTGAGGTTTGCGTTTCTACCCCACTTCAAAGTTCACGTTAATGTATTCAAAGTTGGCTGAGGGCGTATGGGGAGTGGTACAGTTTTACATTAATGCCATGAAAATAAAAAAAGAAAATTCTGAAATGAAGCCTGGAAAATGTCTGCGGCCTGACACTTGAATAGGAACACTACAAGTATATTCTACTAAATATTAGAAGTAAGTGGAAGTTGCAGAAATAAGTGAAGTGTAATTATCCAAAGTTACTTTGCAACCCAAAGTTAATCTCAGCCAAAAAATAACGCAACCACGAATACAAAAGACATCACAAAGTCAGCAATTTCAATACAAAACAAATTAAATATAGTTATGCACAAATTATATACACTTGTAAATGTTTGACCAAGTTTTGTGATGTAGCTTACACACTGGGATTTCTTAGGTTGTGACTGCTTGTCTGGATCAATGTGTTTGTTGCTTGAAAAGTCAGCCAGAAAACAATGAATCAAGCACTTGCTGGGGGTAAAACATTAATACTTTTTTGTCCAGTTGTTAAGTCGTATTTTTGCAATTCATTTTGATTTTGTTTCCAGGGTTGGATGAGTAGTCTTCTTCTACTCACCCTATTGCTGCTTCACTGTGACACATATGCTTCTTTGTTTCCCCCTGCGGGGTGGTGGGAATACTGCATACAAATCAATCCTAGTTGTAATGGTTTCATCAAGTCTACTCTGGTGATGTTCTGCGAGCCAAAGGAAAAGCTTTGGCAGGCTGAATGTGGTCCGAATGTCGCTAGTAGAATAGACCTGACATACGGTTGAATCCACCTTCAGGGCAGACAAAATCCTGGAAAAGGCACAGAAATTATTTTCTAAAGGCATTCCATCGATCGCGACTGGACTTGGTTTAGAATATGTTTTGCCTCTCATCCTAGTAATTCACCAGTTCACACTCGTAGACTTAGATTGGTCAAATCTCGTTTTCTAAGACGAATCAAACAGTCTGGATGGATGAGACCATATGTACACATATACAGAAATTACTTTTGAATTTAAGTACATTTTACCATTGAAATATTTACTGTAAAGTTACAGAAATTCCTCCTCAAATTAGGTTTTTGAAAAGGTGAATAATGATGACCAAAGTGATAACCAAAGTCCAACTTTTCTGAATACTTTTCAGAAATCGTAACAGAGAAAAGGAGGAAGAAGCAGATGCCAGAGCTGTTTCCCAAGCGAAGCAAGGACACTGGAAGAGGTGGGAAGGTGTGGAGAAGAGGAAGATAACTTGGATAAAACAGTGGAACATGGAGTCTAATTTACTAAACACTACAATCAAATATGTTATGTCCCACCTTCTCCAACCATCCTGCCTTGCTGGTTTGAAAATGATCCGGCCTGTTTCCAATGTCTTGCCCCGTAAACTCTGAAATACATCTTGATGGGTTAGGAGATCAGCCTTATCGTAGGCAAATCAATGGGTGGGCGTGTTGTACTGCCAGGGGGACACGTTAAAAAAATAACAGCTCAAATTGTTTTATTCATTTTTGTTTTGTAGGTTAAAGCATTTGACATATTGTGCTCCGGAGTTACTGTTACTGATCACTTTGAATTTATCGAGTTTATTTAATTTTTGTTTTCAGTATCAAATGGATCAAATCGGTAAAATAAATGTTTTACAGTGAAACCTCGATTTATGAACGCCTCTATATACGATATTTTTGGCTTACGAACCTTTACATCTGTTTATGTGTCCATGTCTCGGGGAACAAATCATTTATTCATTCATTTTGCATGTGCGCTTGTGAACCATTGGGGGCTGCAGTTTTTGTGACATCACTTCCTGTACATGCAGGCAAGGCCATTTTAGAGGCCAGGCCCCCTACGTCACATACTGTTTACATGGAATTTGTGAACATCCATCCATCCATCTTTTTCTGCTTATCCGAGTTTGGGTCGCGGGGGCAGCAGCCTAAGCAGGTAAGCCCAAACTTCTCTCTCCCCAGCCACTTCATCCAGCTCTTCCCGGGGAATCCCGAGGCATTGCCAGGCCAGCCGGGAGACATAGTCTTCCCGTGAACATAGCTACCCCATTCATTCACATGAGTGTGGTTAGCCAATCTGTTTGTCACGTGTACGGCGCACTTGCTGCGCGTAGTTGCCACCTCTTGGATGCACGTTGACCAGACAGGCAGGAGTGCAGGTAAGAAACTGATTTTAATATAATAAAACAAAAGAACACTGATACAAAAAGGACAAAATAAAGTGCTTGCCTACGCACGGAAGCTAACGCTAAACTTAGCAGGAGACAAAAGTACAAAAATGTGACGTGCCGACCACACGCGAAGCTAAGGCGAAACTTAGCACATGGAAAACATAAGAACGGATACATACGTGACTTGTTGCAAAAGCAAACAATGGACCAAGGACAAACTAAGGAATCAGGTGGGCCTAAATACACAAATAATAATCAGAAACAGGTGTGTGACAGGAGCCCGTGAGGAAGAGCACAATACGTTGCCATGGTGACTAAAACAAACGAGGAAGTGCTCAAACACAAGGATCGGCAGAGTCCAGAAACAAACATGATGAAAAACATATCAAAAGGCAAAACTATAAACGATCCGAGTCACGGATCGTGACACTGTTTAAAGAAGTCTGTGTCTTGTCTCTCAAAAATGCGAAATATTTAAGTAAAAAACTGTTTGGAATTTAAGCGATAGGGAAAATGTATGACTTTAGAGCAGGGGTCACCAACCTTTTTGAAACCAAGAGCTACTTCTTGGGTACTGATTAATGAAAAGGGGTACCAGTTTGATACACACTTAAATTAATTGCCAGAAATAGCCAATTTGATCGATTTACCTTTAATAAATACATTTATATATATGAAAAAAAATTGATATTTCTGTCTGTCATTCCGTCATACATTTTTTTTCCTTTTACGAAAGGTTTTTCGTAGAGAATAAATGATGAAAAAAACACTTAATTGAACGGTTTAAAAGAGGAGAAAACACAAAAAAAATGAAAATTTGATTTGAAAACATAGTTTATCTTCAATTTTGACTCTTTAAAATTCAAAATTCAACCAAAATAAATTAAGACAAAAACTAGCTAATTCGAATCTTTTTGAAAAAAAAAAAAAATAATTAATGGAACATCATTAGTAATTTTTCCTGATTAAGATTAATTTTTGAATTTTGATGACATGTTTTAAATAGGTTAAAATCCAATCTGCACATTGTTAAAATATATAAGAAATTGGACGAAGCTATATTTTTAACAAAGACAAATCATTATTTCTTCCATATTTTCCAGAACAATTTTTTTTTTTTTTATTCAAAAGACTTTGAAATAAGATTTAAATTTGATTTTACAGATTTCCTAGATTTGCCAGAATATTTTTTTTTAAATTTAATCATAAGTTTGAAGAAATATTTCACATGTTTAGTGGGACTCAAAATAGTCGCAAAATGTTTAACTATTTGGGTGTGGGGGTCCAGTTTGTAGAGCTGCCGTGCAAGCAACTTGAGGGTTCCAGGTTCGATTCCGGCTTACGCCATCAAAGTCCCAGCCGTTGTGACAATGGGCAAGACACTGCACCCTCCTTGCTCCAAATGCCACTCACACTGTTGTATGAATATGAATGAATGTTTGATGGTGGTCGGCGGGTCCGTAGGCGCAAATTGACAGCAACACTTATGTAAGGCAGCTTTGGCTACAAATGTAGCTTAATGGATGAATGAAGGGTTCTCAGTCTTCTGTGAAGCTCTTTGAGTGTCTATAAAAACGTGATTTAAGTCTAATCCATCTATTTTCTACTGCTTATTATTATTATTATGAAATTAAGTAGATGGCCACCAAATATGGGCAGTGAGTAGGAAACGCCTGCATTAGAGTCCGTGTTGTCTCATCACAGAATGTTGCATTAATTATCATTTGCTTGAACAGACTTTTTTTTTTTCACTTCAGAGCAGGCACTTAATATGCATGCCTAATGCATGAAAAAGGGACAAACTGGGCCAAAATTGAAATAACAAACCACAATGAGGCACCTTCAGTGTGCCAAACCTGAGCAGCCTTTTAATAAACCACATTGCTGTATGTGGCACAGGCACAGATAAAGATGCCACCCGGAGGAAGACAAGGGGGGTGCCGGAAGAATGAGAAGAGACTCTTTGATGAAGAGGACAGTCAAGCTTTGACGGAGATGGAGAGTGACCTTGGTGCGCGCCACTCGGCCCCCTTATTTCACAGTATAGCATTCGATAATTCCTTGAAGCACATCATTCTTTTTTTTTTTACATCGATTCAGAACCATGAATTGATAGACAAGCTATGTGCCGGCTTTCCTTAATATTGACTGACTGCAAAGAAACATTTTATTGAAGGCATGTCAAAAGTATTTTCTGTGTATTGACAATCCCCTGTTGCACTAGTGTCTTCCCAAAGGATAATCCTTTTATAGCCTACAATTCTATACAGGTCCAAGCAAGTGAAACACTCAAAATGCTGAACATCCACTTCATTACTCACCAGAGGCCAGGAAAGACCAATGGACGTGACTGCCATTGAAAATACCACGCCTCCCAAACCCACACAATCACCCGCAATGATTAGCACAAAGAGGAAATGACAGATCTCTAATCTGACAGCAGGTTTATGTGAATATTACAGAGAACAGACATCTGCCTCTGGGTATTACAGCAGCATCAGTGCTTTCGCTCAGATTGCAAAGCTTCATAATAATAGGCATGATGAGTTTATAGCTGACATTTATTAGCGTTTGGATCTCCCTGTTATTTGGAGATGTGTTTCCTAATGCTGGGACTGGTTGTTTGCCACACTGAGGTGGGAAATGGTCCTTGACCCCCCTTTGAGGCTCAAGAGTGGTCAAAAGACATATAGCACAAACTATTAGGATAAAGAGGATATGCAAAAATCATCAATTCGGGGGTTCACTTATTTATTCATTTATACATCAGCGCGACTGTCACCCCGTCCTTGCTATGTCTCCGAAAACTGAACAGATGTGGAAATAAAAAAATAAATTATGTCCAGATAGATGTGTGTGGCCAAAACTAACTAAGGGAAATTAGTGCTGCACCATGGTAAAAAACAATATAGTGGCTACAATTATACGTAAAACTTTAAAGGGGGACATTATCACAATTTCAAAAGGGTTAAAAACAATAAAAATCAGTGGCTTGTTGTATTTTTTGAAGTTTTTTTCAAAATTTTACCGGCCCCGGAATATCCCTAAATAAAGCTTTAAAGTGCCTTATTTTCGCTATCTTCAAAACAACTATCCATTTCCTTGTGACGTCATCCAGGGCTGCCAATACAAACAACATGGCGGTTACCACAGCAAGATATAGCAACATCAGCTCGGATTCAGACTCAGATTTCAGCGGCTTAAGCGATTCAACAGATTACGCATGTATTGAAACAGATGGTCGGAGTATGGAGGCAGATAGCGAAAACAAAATTGAAGAAGAAATTGAAGCTATCGAGCGAATAGCTATTGACCCTATTCGGCCATAGCGTGGGTGTACCTAATGAAGTGGCCCATAGCATGGCTGCCTTATTAGCATCGCCGGTAAAATGTGCAGACCAAACGATCAGGACTTTCGCATTTTGTGACACTGGAGCAACTTAAATCCGTCGATTGGTAAGTGTTTGTTTCGCATTAAATGTGGGTATCAAGTTTCAAATGTACATACAGCTAGCGTAAATAGCATGTTAGCATCGCTTAGTTTAGCATTTTAGCATCGATTAGCTTGCAGTCATGCCGTGACCAAATATGTCTGATTAGCACATAAGTCAACAACATCAACAAAACTCACCTTTGTGATTTCGTTGACTTAATCTTTGCAAATGCATCTGCAGGTTATCTATACATCTCTGTGCCATGTCTGTCTTAGCATCGCCGGTCAAATGTGAAGACACTCTGGTACATTCAATGGGGGTCTGGCGGCAGATTTCTTGCCAGTGGTGCAACTTGAATCCCTCCCTGTTAGTGTTGTTACACCCTCCGACAACACACCGATGAGGCATGATGTCTCCAAGGTTCCAAAAAATAATCGAAAAAACGGAAAATAACAGAGCTGAGACCCGGTGTTTGTAATGTGAAAATGAATATGGCGGGTGTGTTACCTCGGTGACGTCACGTTCTGACGTCATCGCTAAAGGACCGATAAACAGAAAGGCGTTTAATTTGCCAAAATTCACCCATTTAGAGTTCGGAAATCGGTTAAAAAAATACATGGTCTTTTTTCTGCAACATCAAGGTATATATTGACGCTTGCATAGGTTTGGTGATAATGTTCCCCTTTAAACTTTAGAAGAGGTGGGTGACTGATTACTCTAGTTGGGGTTGGGGGTTGGGCACATCAATCAGTCTGAAGAGGTAAAGTTGGCACTTTTTTATGTGAACTCTTACCCAGCATGACTTGTGTGTTGCTAAAGTATCCATTGACAGTAGACATGTGCGTGTTCTGCCACAAGCCAGTGCTAGGGTCGTTGTTCTCAGTCTGACATTTTCCAGCAATGGACACACTGTTCAAACAAGCTAATACATTCAGTAAGTTTCCATGCACTAAATTAGTCTGATTTCTCAAATAGTTAGATTTTTGTATGTTCACACCTACGTGTGAAGTCCAAATGTCCATGCACTTTTTCTAATGTGACTATTGGTCATACGCAGTGTACCTCCCGTAAAATGGGGTGATCTTATTTCCTTTTAGCGTGGTTAATTTATCGTTTTTCCAGTTGACCCACAGTATATGATGTCACACTAGGCGTCTGTGGCATCTGACAAGTTAACAGCCTAGCTATGTTGTGATGGCGCTGTAATATTGACACAGATTACAAATATCACGTCTCTAATTGTTATGTTGATGTTAAATAGCAGAGAGTAGTAAAACCTTATCTTGGATTGCGCTACAAACATAAGCTACTACGAAACTGTATCGGAGCTGATGCAAAACCAAAGTAAAGAAAGAACGACAACAAAGAGTTTTTTGAAGGAATTATTGGATCAAAAATCATGAAAACAAAACTTCGGATAGTATTGGTGTTCATTGAAATCACGTCTGGAACAGTCTGCTGCCGCTCACTGCCGCAAAAAAGCAAAGTACTATCTTTCTATATGTGTGCTACTAATCGTTATACAGCTTTCTTTACTCCTTCTCAAATATATTTAGTAGTCTTATCAAACTTGCAAAGCACCCACTCTGTCTCACTCTCTCGGCTAGCTAGGTGCTAGCCAAAACTCACTACGCTCCGAAAGTGTCTGCTCCCTCACGCTACTTACTCTTCGCCTATAGCTCCGAAGACAGCAAGAACTCGACTCGGTGAAAGAAACGTGAGTATGGCTGCCTGCTCCTTGTGCACCGTGCTCATTGACAGGTGGGGCCTACTAAAAGTCTGTGTACGCCAGTTAGAGCAGAGTAATTTTGTAACTTTAGATGCCACGGACATGTTTGCTAGCATTAGCCGTAGCTTGTAGAACCCTTAAGCCGCCTACAAGCCACGGTGAACCGGTTGAGACGCATGATAGATTTAGCCCTTTAGCTAGTCCTATACCCCAGTCTACCGGACACCATACCTTATTCATAGGGGGCTCTATCACCTGGAACATGCAGCTTAGTAAACCAGCTGTAGTTAAGTGTATTCCCAGGGCCAGAGCACCAAACATTGAAGCTAGTCTTAGGGAGCTGACTCGCAACACGCACCACTAGCTACGCAAACATAGTTGTACAAGTCTGCTCCAATAACACAAGGATGAGGCAGTCAGAGATTACAAAGAGGAACATAGCACAGACTTTCAATCTCGCGAGAAAGATGTCCAGGCATCGAGTACTTGTTTCTGGCCCCGTGCCTGCGAGAGGCAATGATGAGAAGTATAGCAGATTCGTCTCACTTAATAAGTTGCCAGCTAGTTTTTGTAGAACAGCGACTAACGTTTATTGATAATTGGCCTTCTTTCTGGGGCAAACCGGGCTTGCTAAAGAGGGAAGGCTTTCACCCGGACTGGGAAAGCGGCATCACTCTTTCCAAGAAGTATAGATTACTATTTGAGTTGAACTTGACTAACTACAGTAGAGTAAGCTCACACACAGGCAATTACAGTGTCTGTTAGCCAATGTGAGGAGTCAGTTAAGATAGAACTAACAAGCCCCAGGCTGGAAAATTCCTGCACACACGGCATTTCTCGTAGAATAATACATACCTCACATAATGTTTTTTTCTGTAGTGACTGTGCCAGAGGTGAACATGCATACCACTAAGGTGAGAAATTATGACACGTTAAATCCATTGCAGCACCAAGCAAATAATCTCAAGATTGCAATTCCTAGATGTATTTGAAAATATTTAAGGCGCACTGCACAAAATAAACGTAACGTTATTTTGTATTAATGGTATCTACAGATAATATTAATACATCCATCCCATCCATTTTCTACCGCTTATTCCCTTTCGGGGTCACGGGGGGCGCTGGCGCCTATTTCAGCTACAATCGGGCGGAAGGCGGGGTACACCCTAGACAAGTCGCCACCTCATCGCAGGGCCAACACAGATAGACAGACAACATTCACACAATTGCTTCAAAACAGCCCACTGCTTATAAAATGGCCTTTTTAAACATCAGACCTTTGTTTTCAAAAACGTTATTATTTAATGAGGTCATTAGAGACAACAATTTTAACGTCATTGGTCTCAGCAAAATTGGCTAAAACTATATGATTAACGAGGAATCTCGCCTAACTATACGAGTGCATATATTGCCCGTCCCCTTAAAAGGGGTGGAGGAATTGCACTAACATTCAATGCAAACCAAAACCTTAGCCCTAACCTAAGTAATAAATATGAATAATTTGAGGCGCTTCCTATGAGATCTGCCACACCGCTACCTTTCCATCTGGCTGTTATCTAACGCCCTGTTGAGCCCTATTTGGACTTTATAAGTGAACTTTCAGAGTATGTCGCTGATCTAGCGGTTCACGCAGAAAATATATAATTTAATGGAGGATTTTAAGTTTTGATACTCCCGTACACTATATTGTACCATATGTCCCGGCAAGAAATCTGCGTTCAAAAGACTCCGGCTTATTAGTGATTCCTAGAGCCCAAAAAAAGTCTGCGGGCTATAGAGCGTTTTCCGTTCGGGCTCCAGTACTCTGGAATGCCCTCCCGGTAACAGTTCGAGATGCTACCTCAGTAGAAGCATTTAAGTCTCACCTTAAAACTCATCTGTATACTCTAGCCTTTAAATAGACCTCTTTTTTAGACCAGTTGATCTGCCGCTTCTTTTCTTTCTCCTATGTCCCCCCCTCCCTTGTGGAGGGGGTCCGGTCCGATGACCATGGATGAAGTACTGGCTGTCCAGAGTCGAGACCCTGGATGGACCGCTCGCCTGTATCGGTTGGGGACATCTCTACGCTGCTGATCCGCCTCCGCTTGAGATGGTCTCCTGTGGACGGGACTCTCGCTGCTGTCTTGGATCCGCTTGAACTGAACTCTCGCGGCTGTGTTGGAGCCACTATGGATTGAACTTTCACAGTATCATGTTAGACCCGCTCGACATCCATTGCTTTCGGTCCCCTAGAGGGGGGGGGGGGGGGGGTTGCCCACATCTGAGGTCCTCTCCAAGGTTTCTCATGGTCAGCATTGTCACTGGCGTCCCAATGGATGTGAATTCTCCCTGCCCACTGGGTGTGAGTTTTCCTTGCCCTTTTGTGGGTTCTTCCGAGGATGTTGTAGTCGTAATGATTTGGGCAGTCCTTTGAGACATTTGTGATTTGGGGCTGTATAAATAAACATTGATTGATTGATTGATTGATAAAGTAATGTCCGATCATTACCTATAAGATTTGAAGTTCAGAAACCAATGCTAAAAACCAATGCTTTAGCAGCCGCAACATTAATGCTGTCAGAACCACAACTCTTGCTGGCCTACTGCCTTCAGTAATTGCACCATTCCCAAATGATGTGCGCTCTATCGATAACCTCACTAACAACTGTAACAATGCCCCGTGTGACACCATTGATAGTATAGCACCGCTAAAGCTAAAAAAGGCCCCTAAAAGGCGTACTGTCTAGTTCACAGAAGAATCCAGAGCTCTTAAAATATCATGTGGAAAGCTAGAACCCAAATGGCGTACAACTAAACTTAAAGTGTTTCATCAAGCACGGAGTGATAGTTTAATAACTTATTAACACCTTACCTTAGCTAAAACTAATTACTACTCTAATTTCACAAGTCACACAATGAGTGTTACTAAAACAGCCTTCTTTCATCTCCGTAATATCGCTAAAATGTGTCCCATTTTGTCCACCACCGACGCTGAGATCATTATTTATGCGTTCGTTACGTCTCACCTCGATTACTGTAACGTATTATTTTCAGGTCTCCCCATGTCTAGCATTAAAAGATTAAAGTTGGTACAACATGCGGCTGCTCGAATTTTGTCAAGAAGAACTGGCTCACCTGCACTGACTTCCTGTGCACTTAAGATGCAACGTTAGTATTTGATACGCAATTAGTAAAACTATAAACGGTCGAGCTCCATCCTATCTTGCTGATTGTATTCTACAATAAGTCCTGGCCAGAATTCTGCGTTCAAAAAACTCTACCTTATTAGTGATTCCCAGAGCCCCCCAAAAAAGTCTGCTGTCTCTTTTTTCTGCTCTGCTCCCGTCTCCTGCGTGGAGAGGTTATCAGGTGACCACAGATCTGCTTCAATGGAGAAAGAACTTGCTGTTCCAAGTCAGGACTTGGCATGGACCACTCCTCTTTGCATCAGTTAGGGACGTCTCCACGCTGCTGACTTGTCTCCATTTATGATGATCCCCCCACTGGCTTCTCTATGGACTGGACTTTCACATGAAGTCAGGACCCGGGGTGACCACTCCTTATGCATCAGTCGGTGACGTCTCTGCGCCCCGACGTGTGTACATGCAAGAGGATCCCCTACTCGCCCCACTATGTAGTGGACTCTCACATTATAGACCGTAACCACTCAGCATCCATTTTAACGATCACTCGTTTTCATTTGGTTGAGTTTTTTCTTCCATTGATGTGGGATCTGAGCCAATGATGGGCAAAACGAGCAAAACGGCTTTGAAAAATTTGTGATTAAGGGCTGCATAAGTACACTTTGATTGATTGATTGATTGATTGATTGATTAATTGATTGATTGATTGATTGATTGATGACTCAAAATGCAGAAAAGGCTCTGTGGACTGATGGACGGAGTTCAAAATCCAAAGAAAAAGACTGTCCGTGCCCTGACTGGATACTATTTCAGATAAACTTGGTTGCAATTTTTCTGGACTATCGTGCCAGTTGTGTGTAATACAGAGTTATTGTTATTAGTTTGGAAATGCTATGTAAAGAAGTGTGTGTATGCTTTATTATTGTCCTTGTAATTTGTAATATACATGCTTCATTCTCTTTAATATTTTGTTCGAGAGTCCGCATTAAGATAGGTTGGCCCTACTATTTACTTATTTTTCTTTTTACCTTCGTAAATAAATCTGTGTTTCTTTTTTCTACCATCGATGCACTTGAAAATGTCCTGTTCTTTTCATTTGTGAAGCAACTCAACAGTGTCCTTTTCATTACACTTGTTGCTATGTTTTTATTGAATGGTATCTGCTTCTGGGTCCCCTCGGGCCCATTGCCCCCTTCGAGAGATCTTGTTTCCGATCACATAATCCAAGTGTGTTAGTCTGACTTTTCAAAAACCAAACAGCCTTGTTTTTGAGGGCAGAAGACACCTGAATAAACCTTACAAGGAGGGTTGAGGATTGTGAACCCACAGCAGTTGGAACACCCCCCCTTTTTAGGAGAGGAACTGTAGCCCGGTCTAAAATCCAGAGGCACCGCCCACAACATCTTGTTAAGACAGACCCACAGCATCCAGAGCATTAAGGAAATCCAGGTTCAGCTTCATAACTACAACAGCAACTTTAGCCCCACAAATAGGCGAGTCTATCTCAGAGTCCACAGGCACTGAAATTTTCTAGGAAGATGTGTAGATCAGGGGCCCCCATGCCAGCGTCCGAAATCTGGCCCGCGGGAAGTCCTAAGTTAAAAATATATATATATTTTGTAACCCAATGCAGCCCCAGAGTCAAACAGTTTGGGGACCCCTGATATAAATTGTTGAGTTTCGTTTTCAACATATTCTGCTGGTGGTGTGCCCTTGGATTTTTTCAATGAAAAAAATGTGCCTTGGCTCAAAAAAGGTTCAAAACACTGATTTAAGGAACAACATGGTACTTGGTTGTAGTAAGATGACACTGTTAATTCTCTGCAATCCGATTGGTTGAAATATGAAGAATGATTGACAGGCCAGAATTGTGTAAAGGCATCCCTGCTGTATACTGTATTTTCCAGACAATAAGCCACTACTTTTTTTCCCCAAGTTTGAACCCTGCGACTTAACCAAAGGTGTGATTATTCCACTGATTTTTCTTCACTTAAAGTCTAAATTATGGAATGGATTAAGCAAATAAATCCAACATCATACTAAAATGATCCAGTTTAAGATACGGTTCAAATTTAAAGTGTTTACAAAGTACAAGGAAGAAGGATGCTGATAAACATCTTGAACCGTATTAAAACAGGAGAAAGTCGGAGTCATCTCATATAGGGTAAATAAAGACAATAAAGACTTTTTTGTTTTGTTTGATCAGTGTTTTTACTGCCATGTTACAGGCCCCGTTAGGAAACAATTAAGGTATGTAAACAAACATTTACAAAATATTTTTCTGTAAATATCTAATTTCACAACATACCGGTACTTACAGTATCTGCAGCTAAAATATGTAATGCTGTTTTTTCTTCTAAAATTTAGTGTGTGTGGCTTATAGTCCGGAAAATATGCGACTCAGCTAACAAGATAAGAAAATTAGAAATAAATGTAATTGAACCATCAACTTAGTATATCAACATTTGTTAACAAAAATCATCCAACATAAAGTGACAAGAAAACTCTTCAGCAAACACAGCAGCCATTAAAATCCAGCAGCGACAGATGTTTTCTCTAAACAAACTGCGACAATGTGTCAAGCAAATGGTATGAGGAAACAGTCATTACCAGCAGAGGTATTGTGCGCAGATATGCTGAGTAAGGGCAACACAGCAAAGAAGAAAAGAAGAAAGAACGGCACCATCTTTTCACCTGTGAAAAAAACACAAAATATGCATTTGGTTTAAAGGACAAGAAATTTGAGCATCTTGACAATATCTTTATATTGACATTAAAAAAATAAATGTACGTTGTTCTATTAAAGTGAACAAGTAAAGTAAATGTAAAAATGTGATGCATCATTTTGAAACTATTATTTTCAAATTAGGGCTGGGCAATATGCCTTTGTTTTAATATCTCGATATTTTTAGGCCATGTCACACGATACACGATATATATCTCGATATTTTGCCTTAGCCTTAAATGAAAACTTGATGCATATAATCACAGCAGTATGATGATTCTATGTGTCTACATTAAAACATTCTTGTTCATACTGAAATAATATATGCTCATTTTAAACTTTCATGCAGCGAAGGAAATCACAACTAAGTCAATTTACCAAAACTGTATTTGTTAAACAGTTATTAAAGCAGTGGCACAAACGTTTATGTCATTTCAAAACAGAAAGTGCAAGATTGTCAGAGACATTTTAAAACAAGCTATGAGTGCACTTTTGTGCATGATGTCACTACGATGACATATCCAATAAAAACAAAATTAAAGTGCACTTTTTGTACAGAACGCCACTACAATAGTTCAAGACAAATAAAGTGCACTTTTGTGCATAATGTCACACAAGATATTTTTATAACTGTCAAATAAAAATGAACTGCATAATAGGGAATCAAATAGTGTATGTCCTTCGATATGTGGTAGGTTCCTTCGGACGTTATGTCCTTTTGTTGTTGACTATCTTTTTCGTACGGTGTTGATGTAGAAATTATTCCCTCGGAATTTTGTTAGTGTGGCACCGAACGGAGATGTTGACATGCAGAGTAAGGTGACTTTTCAAATTATGCTACATATTAGCAGTGATGCTACAATTTGTAGCAACATTTTTGCCCCACACTTGACAAATTACAGTTGTCTGTTCGACATATTCCCACTTCAAGCCAAACCACCGCCAGACAATGGACCCCCTGCTGTTTTTATTGGGAATTATTTCTTCCTTCAATTATTATCAGATTTTCACCTTCTTTCTCTCGTATTACCACTCACTAGAGCTAACTTTACCCATGTCGCTACCTCTCTGTTCCGCGAGGGCATGGAGGTATGTGACGTATGTAAGAAGGTGCGCTTGTTTAATGTTTCTGTTAGAAAGAGAGACAACAAAGAGTGAGAAGAACCTGTAGTGTAATGCCCACAGCTAAAAGCAACTGCGTGAAAATTTATACCCGAATATCACGATATAGACTTTTTCTATATCGCACAGAGACAAACCCGCGATATATCGAGTATATTGATATATCGCCCAGCCCTAGTTCAAATAAACCAATTTAGCCCTAAACCAATCTGAATCCAAGATGGCATGTGATAATTAACAAAGATGACTAATTCATTCAGAAACTATTTGTACTGGAACTGTGCTGCCATTTAGACTATTACAAAAAACAAAATAACCCAAACTTGTGTTCCATGTAAAAGTGAGGACAGGCCCAGTGCTGACAAAAAGTTATTGTTTCTTTTTGAGCACAAAGGATAGTAAAATAACAGCAAAAAAACACCAAGGCTATCAAACATCCTCCAAAATAAACAAACATTTTGTGATGTGTTTAAAAAGCTGCATACTTAAATTCTAGCATTGTTAGCAAACCAACAGTCACAACATTTTAGCAATCTAGATTGTATATTTATTATTTTAGAATATTGGCACCGTGGTGCCCAATGTTTGTTCACGTGTGTGTGTGCGTGTGCGTGTGTGTGTGTGTGTGTATGTGTGTGTGTGTGTGTGTGTGTGTGTGATTGAAGTTTATTATTGTGCTTTGCTTCTGTGCACTGCTACACATCTGAAGTTTTTAAATTGATACAAAGTTTAACTGGCGGACTTTGGCTGAAATTATTGTTAAAGTGATTTTTCACACAACTTTGTCTCAGACTTTGAGTTTGCATGTTTTCCCTCGTGACTGCGTAGGTTCCCTCCGGGTACTCCGGCTTCCTCCCACCTCCAAAGACATACACCTGGGGATAGGTTGATTGGCAACACTAAATTGGCCCTAGTGTGTGAATGTGAGTGTGAATGTTGTCTGTCTGAGATAGGCACCGGCGCCCCCAGCCACCCCAAAGGGAATAAGCGGTAGGAAAATGGATGGATGGATGATATTACCAAGTCAAGATCGCATCATTTAGATGTCTGACTTCATTCCCCTGCTGTATATGCTCCCGTATCACAGATGTACTGTCATAAAAACACACGGTCCGTTTTGCAAAATGGGCAAAGTCTTCATGTCTTTAACAAGAAAAAGTTAAATTGTCCCGTGCTGACTAATTTCTGTCAGGAAAAACACGACTGATGATGTCACTGACTATTGTGGACAAATAAATTTGTCGGCGACAGGTTTTATTGTTGAAAGTTGTCGACAAATTTCATGAATCATTGCACCTCTACTTGAAATAAAATTGGCAGCACACTTTCCGCGTTTCTTCAGTCATTACCTTCAACACAGTCATTCCAGTTCATTGCAAAACTGAGAAAACTGGGCTTAAAAAACAAGTACAGTGGAAAAACAGTTGCCTCTTTATTGAATTAATTATTATTATGTCTCATTTATAACACTAAAAGACTTACAAAGTTTGTGAGTAAATAGATATGATCAAAATAATATCACAGATATTCCCAAGCCATTTTTAAGTGTTGATGAGCAGGCCAGTTACGTGATACATGATTCATTTAGGGAGGCCAACGTTCTCTTAAATAACAAAACTACTTCTCACAACATATTTCATCAGAGTCTACAGGGACTATTTTGGCAATAATTATGATGCAGAACCTTAACATTTTCTATCTTAAACCCAAGGAGGATGGATGCAGCTTTATTGTAACACTATAGCATCAGCAGGATTGTTCAGTACTGAACATACAAACTAACCATAATACACCATAATCACACAATCCCGTTTCGATGAGGAATTATTCACAATGTTCACGAAGGGAACAGAGGTGCAGCAACAATCATCATTTTGTATATATTTCGCCATCTCAGGGGATGTCAAAATCGACCAGCCTCCCGGTCCATGGCCACATTCGTCCAACACCAGGTGAGAGGCCTGATATAATCTAAAATTAACTTTTACCAAGTTTGAGACTAAGCAGAAGCAGTGTGTCAACAATAGCAGCGTAAGCAGCAGTTATCTTACTGCTATCAATACACTGCTAAAATAGGCTGTCTGCGCTAGGGGCTTATTAATAACAATATCACTTATACTTAGTTAATATTCAAGTCACGACATGTAAACAGAGTATTGTTGGCGTTTTTTTAATGTTTATTTAGAGGGTTTTGGGACCCTCCATCTATTGACTCAGTTGTTAGCTATTCATTATTATTCTTTTCAAATGCAAAAAAAAAAAAGCAAAACATACATAAAGGCTAAACATCTTGTCTTACATAAGGATTGTGAATGATAAAAAGGAATATTTTTTCCCATTTTTGTGTATTTCTAGTATAACTGATCTGCTGCTATGGGCAGAGTACAGAGGAGCCCCCTACAAGACGTAATCTGATCACGAATCTCCAGAGATTGCTGAACACATTGTGAAAGAAATATTCAAAATGGCCAACTGAAATTGAGGCATTTTGTGGATGTTTAGATGGTATTTTCATGAACAAATATACAGACCCCGTTTTCATGAGTTGAGAAATAATGTTAAGATGTAAATATGAACGGAATACAATGATTTGCAAATCATTTTCAACCCATATTCAGTTGAATATGTTACAAAGACAACATATTTGATGTTCAAACTGATAAACATTTTTTTTTTTTGCAAATAATCATTAACTTTAGAATTTGATGCCAGCAACACATGACAAGGAAGTTTGGAAAGGTGGCAATAAATACTAATAAAGTTGAGGAATGCTCATCAAACACTTATTTGGAACATCCCACATGTGTGCAGGCTAATTGGGAACAGGAGGGTGCCATGATTGGGTATAAAAACAGCTTCTCAAAAAATGCGCAGTCTTTCACAAGAAAGGATGGGGCGAGGTACACCCCTTTGTCCACAACTGCGTGAGCAAATAGTCAAACAGTTTAAGAACAACGTTTCTCAAAGTGCAATTGCAAGAAATTTAGAGATTTCAACATCTACGGTCCATAATATCAGAGAATCTGGGGAAATCACTGCACTTAAGCGACCTTTGATCCCTCAGGCGGTACTGCTCGAAAAAGCGTCATCAGTGTGTAAAGGACATCACCACATGGGCTCAGGAATACTTCAGAAAACCACTGTCAGTAACTACAGTTTGTCACTACATCTGTAAGTGCAAGTTAAAACTCTAGTACGTAAAGAGAAAGCCATTTATCAACACTACCCAGAAACGCCGCCGGCTACGCTGGGCCCGAGCTCATCTAAGATGGACTGATGCAAAGTGGAAAAGTGTTCTAGGGTCTGACAAGTCCACATTTCAAATTGATTTTGGAAACTGTGGACGTAGTGTCCTCCGGAACAAAGAAGAAAAGAACTATCCGGACCGTCAGACGCAAAGTTCAAAAGCCAGCATCTGTGATGGTATGGGGGTGTATTAGTACCCAAGGCAAGGGTAACTTACACATCTGTGAAGGCACCATTATTGCTGAAAGGTACATACAGGTTTTGGAGCAACATATGTTGCCATCCAAGCAACGTTATCATGGACGCCCCTGCTTATTTCAGCAAGACAATGCCAAGCCACATGTTACAACAGTGTGACTTCATTATAGAAGAGTGCGGGTACTAGACTGGTCTGCCTGCAGTCCAGGCCTGTCTCTCATTGAAAATGTGTGGCGCAACATAAAGCCAAAAATAACACAACAAAGACCCCAAATTGTTGAACAACTTAAGCTGTACATCAAGCAAGAATGGGAAATAATTCCACCTGAAAAGCTTCAAAAATTGGTCTCCTCGGTTCCCAAACGTTTACTGAGTGTTGTCATAAAAAAAAGCCATGTAACACAGTGGTAAAAAATGCCCCTGTGCCAACTTTTTTTGCAATTTGTTGCTGCCATTAAAATCTACATTAATAATTATTTGCAAAAAAGATGATGTTTTTCAGTTCGAACTTAAAATATCTTGTCTTTGCAGTGTATTCAATTGAATATAAGTTGAAAAGGACTTGCAAATCATTGTATTTTGTTTTTATTTACGAATTACACAACGTGCTAACTTCACTGGTTTGGGGTTTTGTAATAGTCCATCCATCCATCCATTTTCTACCGCTTATTCCCTTTCGGGGTCGCGGGGGGCGCTGGCGCCTATCTCAGCTACAATCGGGCGGAAGGCGGGGTACACCCTGGACAAGTCGCCACCGCAGTGGGTAGTTCTATTGTTGACATTGACTCTTTAGTTTCCTTAATTCTGTATTGTTGGCATGTTTTACATTTGCTTATCAGCGTCTTTATTTGTTCTGGGCAAATAGAAGTAGATAGACTGCCTTTTTCTTTTTGTACACTTTCCAATAATAAAATGGCAATCATGTTCAGCACATCTACTCTGACAGTTTGTGAAATAGCTCTCCCTCTTTTTTGAGTAATAGTCAATCCACAAAGCCAAGGTCGCCACAAACAATGAAAAACTGTGGAACAACAACCCTTTATTAATTTCCCTCCTATATGGTAGCCTCTGCTACTTGCCTTACATTAGTGCAGTGGTTCTTTACCTGGGTTCGATCGAACCCTAAGGGTTCGGTGAGTCGGCCTCAGAGGTTCGGCGGAGCCTCCGCCACAGAAGTATCGACACATCCGAATTATCGTGAAAATAAAAACTTTTCCCTGTCGGCGTATTATGGATACCCCCAAACAATGTTCCCTCCAATTTTCCATCTGATTTGCAGGTTTTTTGATTGATTGATTTAAACTTTTACTAAAAGATTGCAAAGCGGCGTTCCTGGGTGTTGTTGATGAATGGCTTTCGCTTTGCATAGTTGAGTTTTAACTTGCACTTACAGATAAAGCGACCGACTGTAGTTACTGACAGTGGTTTTATAAAGTGTTCCTGAGCCCATTTGGTGATATCCTTTACACACTGATGTTGGTTTTTTATGCAAAAAATAATTAACTTAGAATTTCATGGCTGCGGGCTTCACAGTGGAAGAGGGGTTAGTGCGTCTGCCTCACAATACGAAGTTCCTGCAGTCCTGGGTTCAAATCCAGGCTCTGGATCTTTCTGTGTGGAGTTTGCATGTCCTCCCCGTGAATGCGTGGGTTCCCTCCGGGTACTCCGGCTTCCTCCCACCTCCAAAGACATGCACCTGGGGATCGGTTGATTGGCAACACTAAATTGGCCCTAGTGTGTGAATGTGAGTGTGAATGTTGTCTGTCTATTTGTGTTGGCCCTGCGATGAGGTGGCGACTTGTCCAGGGTGTACCCCGCCTTCCGCCCGATTGTAGCTGAGATAGGCGCCAGCGCCCCCCGCGATCCCAAAAGGGAATAAGCGGTAGGAAATGGATGGATGGATTTCATGGCTGCAACACGTGCCACAGTAGTTGGGAAAGGGCATGTTCACCACTGTGTTACATCACTTCTTTTTTTAACAACACTCAATAAACTTTTGGGAACTGAGGAAACTAATTGCTGAAGCTTTGAAAGTGGAATTCTTTACCATTCTTGCTTGACATACAGCTTAAGTTGTTCAACAGTACGGGGTGTTGTTGTCGTATTTTACACTTTATAATGTGCCACACATTTTCGATGGGAGACATGTCTGGATTTCAGGTGGGCCAGGAAAATACCTGCACTCTTTTACTATGAAGCCACGCTGTTGTAACACGTGGCTTGGCATTTTTTTGCTGAAATAAGCAGGGGCGTCCATGATAACATTGCTTGGATGACAACATATGTTGCTCCAAAACCTGTATGGACCATTCAGCATTAATGGAACCTTCACAGATGTGTAAGTTACCCATGCATTGGGCACTAATACACCCCCATACCATCACAGATGCTGGCTTTTGAACTTTGTGCTTATAACAATCCGGATGGTTATTTTCATCTTTGTTCCGGAGGACACCACGTGCACAGTTTCCAAATGAAATTTGAAATGTGGACACGTCAGACCACAGAACACTTTTCCACTTTGCATCAGTCCGTCTTAGATGAGCTCGGGCCCAGAGAAACCAGCGGCGTTCCTGGGTGTTGTTGATGAATGGCTTTCGCTTTGTATAGTAGAGTTTTAACTTGCCCTTACAGATGTAGCGACCAACTGTAGTTACTGACAGTGGTTTTATAAAGTGTTCCTGAGCCCATGTGGTGATATCCTTTACACACTGATGTCGGTTTTTGATGCAGTACCGCCTGAGGGATCAAAGGTCCGTAATATCATCGCTTACGTGTAGTTATTTCTCCAGATTCTCTATACCTTTTGAGGATTTTACGGACCGTAGATGGTAAAATCCCTAAATTCCTTGCAATAGCTCGTTGAGAAATGTTGTTCTAAAACTGTTAGACAATCTGCTTACAAATTGGTGACCCTCACCTCATCCTTGTTTGTGAATTACTTAACATTTCCTGGAAGTTGCTTTTATACCCAATCATGCCACCCACCTGTTCCCAATTAGCCTGCACACCTGTGGGATATTCCAAATAAGTGTTTGATGAGCATTATTCAACTTAATCAGTATTTATTGCCACCTTTCCCAACTTCTTTGTCACGTGTTTCTGGCATCAAATTCAAAAATTAATGATTATTTGCAACAACAAAAAAATGTTTATCAGTTTGAACATCAAATATGTTGATTTTGTGGCATATTCAACTGAATGTGGGTTGAAAATGATTTGCAAATCATTGTATGCCATTTATATTTACATCTAACACAATTTCCCAGCTAATATAGAAACGGGGTTTATAAGAAACAGTACAGTTTACACAGTACAGTACATATTCCGTACAATTGACCACTAAATGGTAACACCCGTATAGGTTTTTCAACTTGTTTAAAGTCGGGGTCCACGTTAATCAATTAATGGTAATGTGTGTAAGGTGTGTAATTTGGTCTTGGTGTTGTTCTGTGAACAAGGTGATGTTCGTTCATTTTGGGCAACAATAAAAAAAAAACTGAAGTTTTTCTTGAATTAAGAAAAACAAAAAACATTTTATTTTTCACTAAAGAAGGGTTCGGTGAATGCGCATAAACTTGTGGGGTTCGGTACCTCCAACAAGGTTAAAAACCACTGCATTAGTGTCTGACATATGACACCGCATCATGTCTCATCTGTTGTTGTCACAAAGTCACTCAATGGCAGTCGTTCTCAAATAGTGGGGCTGACCCCATTGCGGGGGGGAGGGTGGGGCGCAGTGCGGTGCCGGGGGGTGTGTGTGTGTGACCTCGGGAAACATGCGTCGTGGTACCAGAGTATGATGAAGCGTACGTAGCACTTTGCTTCACTGTAACCGCGGTGGGAGACAAGGAAAGACCAGTGTGTTGTTCGTTCCTTCAATGATAATAAGCTCACAATATTATGCAGAGGTATAAATAAATAAATGGGTTGTACTTGTATAGCGCTTTTCTACATTCAAGGTACTCAAAGCGCTTTGACACTACTTCCACATTTACCCATTCACACACACATTCACACACTGATGGAGGGAGCTGCCATGCAAGGCGCTAACCAGCACCCATCAGGAGCAAGGGTGAAGTGTCTTGCTCAGGACACAACGGACATGACGAGGTTGGTACTACGTGGGGATTGAACCAGGGACCCTCAGGTTGCGCACGGCCACTCTCCCACTGCGCCACGCCGTCCCGTATATTTATAACAATTTTATAGACAGATTTATACAATATTTATATTCAAGGTGGAGGGTGCAAAATATTTTCTTCTTCTTAGGGGGGCGCAAAAGAAAATATTTGAGTAGCACTGATCTAGGGTGCTCTGGAAAGAGCGTCAGCAAGGATCAAGGGCATACCTTATACTGACATGTCCGTGATGACATGTCAGTCATGACATGATGGAGACTAGTGGTCATTGGTCCAAATGGCAGTGCATATGTAGCTTTGAAATTGTTTAAACTGTTAACGTTACATCACCACCCAAACACTTAAATTTTTTTTTCTATCTGAGCATATTTGTATTCAAAATTCATCATAAATCTAGATGCATAGGCCACTGCACGGTTTCCAGTGTTTTCTCTCAGCCTGGAAAAAAAGCAGCACTAATACCATCGTTTGAGGCAACAGTTGGCACGCTGATCTTCTTGTAGTCATAAAAATCTAAAAACGTGCAGTGGTTAATGTCTTTTTAAGCTTATACCTCTCACCATGTTTTATAGTCCCATTCAAAGTCACATTTGTTTTGCAACAGTTTAGGGATGAATGATGTCATTGCAGTGAGATTGGGAATACATTAACCAATACAGTTGATCATTCCCATGATGCGTAACAAATTTGTCTTGTCTGTTGGCCGAGTCATGTTCAGTACTGATTTTATTTACTGTTGTCCAGTTTAAAACATTGAGCTATTTATATGTCTCTAACCAAGAGTATGTATTGTACTTCTCCTAGTCCTTCACATCCTTGATATACAATTGAAATCAAACCCTTAATTAATTGATGTAGTTAATTATGTATAAACATTAATGCACTTAGCCCATTATGTTGTTATGTATGATGATTTTATTCACACGTAAAACACTTGTGGTTTAAATGTGTATTGGATTTGATTTGGTGTAAATGTTGTGTATATCTTGTTCCAAAGTCATATTTGTAACCAGTTTTTAGAGTTTGTCTGCAAGACATTTGTTACCTTAGGCGTTTGTAGACGCCCAGCCCTCTACAAAAGTATGTAATGCATATAAGTGTTTCGATTCACCCAATCACATTAGATATACCTGCATACACTCCAATCAATTCAGATTTTGCATTTAAAAAGCTGCTTTCAGCAGCATTCATGTCACTGAACGTTGCCGGTCATGTTATTTGACGTATGCCACAATTAGATAAAAATAATACTTTGGCATACCTTTTTGTTTCCTGAAAGCCTAAAAGGAAGATGATGGGGGAGGAGTTCCTCCCCTTCTGTCTAATACAGAGGTTCTTAACCTTGTTGGAGGTACCGAAACCCCACAAATTTCATATGCGCATTCACCAAACCCTTCTTTAGTAAAAAATAATATGTTTTTTTTTTTCAAATTCAAGAAAACTTATGTTTTTTTTATTGGTGCACAAAATGAACCGTGCATGAACATCATCTTATTCACAGAACAAAACCAACACAGTGCATGATTTCACAACAAATTACACACCTTACCAGGAATTGATTAACGTGGACCCCGACTTAAACAAGTTGAAAAACCTATTCCGGTGTTACCATTATTTAGTGGTCAATTGTACGGAATTTGTACTGTACTGTGTAAACTGTACTGTTACAAACCCTGTTTCCATATGAGTTGGGAAATTGTGTTAGATGTAAATATAAACGGAATACAATGATTTGCAAATCATTTTCAACTCACATTGAGTTGAATATGCTACAAAAACAACATATTTGATGTTAAAACTGCATTTTTTTTTTGCAAATAATCATTAACTTTAGAATTTGATGCCAGCAACACATGACAAAGAAGTTGGGAAAGGTGGCAATAAATACTGATTAAGTTGAAGAATACTCATAATACACTTATTTGGAACATCCCATAGGTGTGCAGGCTAATTGGGAACAGGTGGGTGCCATGATTGGGTATAAAAGCAGCTTCCATGAAATGTTAAGTAATTCACAAACAAGGATGGGGCGAGAGTCACCAATTTGTAAGCAGATTGTCGAACAGTTTTAGAACAACATTTCTCAACGAGCTATTGCAAGGAATTTAGGGATTTTACCATCTACGGTACGTAAAATCCTCAAAAGGTATAGAGAATCTGGAAAAATCACTCCACGTAAGCGATGATATTACTGACCTTTTATCCCTCAGGCGGAACTGCATCAAATACCAACATCAATGTGTAAAGGATATCACCAAATGGGCTCAGGAACACTTTATAAAACCACTGTCAGTAACTACAGTTGGTCGCTTTATCTGTAAGTGCAAGTTCAGACTCTACTATGCAAAGCGAAAGCCATTCATCAACAACACCCAGGAACGCCGCTTTGCAATCTTCTAGTCAAAGTTTCAATCAATCAATCAAAAAACCTGCAAATCAGATGGAAAATTAGAGGGAACATTGTTTGGGGATATCCATAATACGCCGACAGGGAAAAGTTTTTATTCACACGATAATTCGGATGTGTCTATACTTCCGTGGCAGAGGCTCCGCCGAACCACTGAGGCCGACTCACCGAACCCCTAGGGTTCGATCGAACCCAGGTTAATAACCACTGGTCTAACAGATTGACCTAATGTCCAGTATGTCCACCTCGCTGTGACATCACAGTGTAACCAGACTGCAAAACCTTGCGAACAGATGCATCTAAAATTGCATTCAAGCTCACACCAAAATGCACAGCCCAAATTATTGGATTTGTTGCCATTGTTTAACAGTATCTGACATTGCATTTACATTTATGGATCAAAAAAGAGGAACATAATCATAGGTTACCTTTAATTTTTTGCCTAAATTTGAAATATACTTGAGAGGTGGTGTGAATCTTTGGGCACCTAACAATTACTGGGGTAACGATTCGATTCAGAATCGATTCAAAACTATTCTCGATTCAAACCAATGTTTACAATGTATTATTTGGTATAATCTCCAAAATTAAATTATATATATATATATATATATATATATATATATATATATATATATATATATATATATATATATATATATGTATATATAACAATACGTTTTTTATTTTATTTTAATATTAGTAAAAATATTTTTATCAATTAATTTACAATTGCAATGAATAATAATAGCAATTCGGATGTGAATTGATTTTTTTATGCATACCTAATACTCGACCAATTCTGCCAACAAATGTGGTTGAGTATGTTGTCGGAATTTAGAAAGATTCACCTAATTTGAGCGAAAGTTTATGTGTTGAATTAAGCATGTAATGCATGCATGATTTTGACCCAAAATAAATCTTCTAATTCCTCTTTGCAGTACTTCTCAAGCTCCATCAGGTTGGATGGGAAGTGTTGGTGTCCAGCTTTTTTCACATCTGTTAGGGACGTTAATTGGATTAAAGTGTGGACTCTGGCTGGGCCACTCAAGGACATTCACTGAGTTGCAATGAAAAATAATTGCTATCTTTGATTAGGGATTTTATTAGTCCAGTCTACCTCGTTAGATTTTGTCCGTCGTTGACGATTGGTCAAATCTATGGCATCTTTATTTTAGAACACAGCTTTGATAACATGGGTGCCCCCAAATAGATTGTGATCATATGTAGTAACACACACTGATTAAGACTATAGGTACAAGTAATATCACAAGGATGTAAATATAACCACTACAATTAGGGAAAAAAAGAGAAATTCGATGGTAATGATTAGACTGCGTCAGCTATTCTATGCACACACACATCCCTAATGAAAACATTCCTTCCATATCTTGGTTGTGTGTTTAGGATTGTTGTCCTGCAGAAAGATTAAATGTCTTCCCAATCTGAGATTAAAAGCGCTCTGGTCCAGGTTTTCATCCAGGATTTCTCTGTACATAGCAGCATTGATCTTTTCAATGTTCTGAACAATCATTGATGCCGCCACAACTATGTGCTAAAGTAGAGATAGTTTAGGCAAGATGATGAGCAGTGCCGAATGTAATGATAAAGAGTAATAATAAGGGATAACACAATTTATTTATTTTTTTTTTTACAATAAATCTGTCCACAACTGGTGGTGTTATGTCGCTAACAAACAGACAAACAAGCCTAGGCCAAAAAATAATCTCTTTGGCAGACGTAAGAAAGTCTGCATTCCGGCAAAGCGAAGCGCGGAACTTTCATTTCAAGCGTTTCCAGAGTCAATCGGTTGCAGCACACCGCAAGGCGGGAATTCACCAAAAAATAAAATGTCTGTCGCTCACGATCAATATCTGAAACAAGAACATACATGTCTTTGATAAAAAACGCTTGGAAAATGCCGCCAATGGGAGTCACCATTGTAGACTTCAAAGCCCTCTAACGTTTTATACACACTGCAAGTCTATATACAATTCTGTGCATTGATTTCCGTTTCCATAGCAGTGCACGTCTGACAATGTGTGTTCCTACCTCGGGATAAAAACGCTTGTATGTTTTAATCTTGGCAAACTATGTAACAAACAACAAAGACAACTATTTTTGGACAAATGAGGATTCACAACCTGAATGAACGCAGGATGAACAGCTGTTTCTAGAAGCAAGCACAAAGATGAGTGACACATTGGAGCAGACAAAAGACGATAGCTGAGGTGAAAGTGTGAAGAAGCTGCAAATGTAACATTTGGAGACAAGCTGTTTCGATATGAATGGCGTGCTTACCCAGAATAAACCAGAAGAAAAACGTCCCCGGCCGGCTGAACCAAAGAGACAACATCGAGTGATTCACACTTTATATTGACCATGATACACCCAGCATGCCAAGTATGTTACGCAAACTAAAGTGCTAGCTCAGCTGTGTAAAAACAAAACATGAAATGAAGGCTAGTACTTTACAAATACTGCAATATGATTGTTTGTGTTTTCAGTGAGTACAGATTGGTGTCCTGTGCCAGTGTTGTGCCTTACAAAGTCAAACACGTTGTGTGTTATCGTAGAAACTATGTTATCTCTTGACGTAGTAAGCTTTTACGGCTAACACCAAAGCACGCCGACTTGTAACTACGATAAAAAAATAAAAAGAGTTCCTCAGTGTTCGCTCATACAATAACAATGTCGCTACAGCTTGGTTATTATACAGGTTACGGAATGTCCATCCATCCATTTTGTATCGCTTATTCCCTTCGGGGTCGCTGGAGCCTATCTCAGCTGCATTCCGGCGGGAAGGCACTGTACACCCTGGACAAGTCGCCACCTCATCACAGGGCCAACACAGATAGACAGACAACATTTACTCCCACATTCACACACTAGGGCCAATTTAGCGTATGAAGTATTGTTGATGATTTTTAAATGCATTTTTAAAGTCATACAGTATATAGGTAGAATTGATTGCTCCCATTAGCTGCAATCCTAGCTACCTAGAACGAGCCAATTGTTACATGGTAGAATGCACCTACAACAAAATCCTTTGTCTTCTTGTCTCTCATACTGATTGTTAATGATAGGCAAAATTTAAAAAAAAAGTGCATTCCCCTTTAAAACAGGAAGCGACATGGTAACGTTAGCTGTGATGCAAATGGTGAGGTGCGGGTGGTAAGAGAGAAAGAAGGTGCCAATCTGGTTACAAATAAAGGAAGAATTAATTCCCAGGAAAAACAGCAAAGGGTCCATCATCTGGCGGTGGTTTGGCTTCAAGCGGGAATATGTTCAACAATTATGCGGCAAAAGCGTTGCTACAAGAAGTAGCACCTACTGCTAATGTAGCATCTTTTGAAACGTCACCCACTAGAGAATGACAAGTGCTTGAAACTCTAAATGTCAACATCTCCGTTCCGTGCCACACCAACAAAATGCCGAAGCAACTATTTCCACAGACACCATATGAAAAAAAACTTTCCAGTCTATATTATACACCCCGTTAGCACAAAGCCCCGCACTCCCTCTCCGTGCGTCGGTTGAGGTGGGCGGGGTTGGGGTGCGGGGGTGTATAATATAGCCTGGAATAGTCAAGAATGCATGGGATTCTGGGTAATTGTTATGTTGCGTTTATGTTGTGTTACTGTGAGGATGTTCTCCCGAAATGTGTTTGTCATTCTTGCTTGGTGTGGGTTCAGAGTGTGGCGCATATTAGTAAGTGTTAAAGTTTTTTATATCACAACTTTCAGTGTAACCTGTATGGCTGTTGACTATATGCCTTGCAATCTCGTACATGTGACTATAGAAGCAGCGACATGCATGCGTCCGGCCGGCACGCAGATAGCATGGTGTAAAGGCGGGCGATGACATGTTGTAGAGGACGTTAAAAGTAAAGCCATCACGGCACGCCCTCAATATTGTAGTCCGAGTGAAAATCAGAGAATGTTAACCCCGGGTGATGTCCGGGAGTGGCACCAAAATCCGGAAACCCCCCCGAAACAATCGGGGGCGGGGGGGTCGGCGATTATGAATATGCAGCTGAACCACATCAGAGTGGCCAAAGAGCCGCATGCGGCTCCCGAGCCCCGGGTTGCCGACTCCTGCTATAGAGAAATACAAGACAGAAGTGTTTTACGCAGCGTTTGCTGAACACCTGCCAGAAATAATTAAATAAAACATAAAAAAATTGTATCTACTAAATCTTAAAGTGCTACAGTACAAACTCGGGTTGTGCCAATACCAATAAGTTAGTACTGGTACCGGTACCAAAATGTATATTGATAATTTGATACTTTTCCAAATAATGTCAATATTGGCTTTATCTTAACATGTAATCTTACACCACAAACACTCACAGTCAAAGAACAATTTTACAAGGTAAATTATAAATTAAAATAGATTAAATACATTGGGCTTTTCTGGTTGTACTCAAAGAACAATTTTCCATATTACATTTAGTCTGCCATAATCAAAGATCATGTTAGAATATAACATATTGTGTTACTAACACAATACGTTTTGGAAAACTCCAGGCAGGCTGATATGTGCCGGGTACTGAGGAGGGGCTTTCCTCTGCCACTCTGCCATACGAGCATGATTGGTGGATAAAAGGTTCTCCTCTCTCAAAGTGACCATGTAGTTCTTCCAGCCTCTGCATAATGAAACAACATCTAAACCATGGGTGTCAAACTCTGGCCCGCGGGCCAAATTTGGCCCGCCGTGTAATTTCACTTGGCCCTTGAGGCAATATCAAATTAACATTAGAGCTGGCCCGCCGCTGTAACACCGCATTCACCGCTAAGACTCTTACTTGCCAACCCTCTCGATTTTCCCGGGAGACTCCCGAAGTTCAGTGCCCCTCCCGAATTTCATCCCGGACAACAATATTTGGGGTGGGCTTTAAAGGCACTGCCTTTGGCATTCTCTACAACCTGTCTCCACGTCCGCTTTTCCTCTATACAAACAGCGTGCCGGCCCAGTCAAATAATACATGCGGCATATACACACACCCAAGTGAATGCAAGGCATACTTGGTCAACAACCATACAGGTCACACTGAGGGTGGCCGTATAAATAACTTTAACACATATGCACCACACTGTGAACCCACACCAAACAAGAATGACACATTTCGGGAGAACATCCGCACCGTAACACAACATAAACACAACAGAACAAATACCCAGAACGCCTTGCAGCACTAACTCTTCCGGGACGCTACAATATACACCCCCCGCCATCACCAAACCCCGTCCACCTCAACCCCACCGCCGAAAAGAGGCATTCAATTTTTATTTAAATTTTATTTGATATGCCATTGATATTTTGTAATTATTATTATTATTTGAAACTCGATTTTGTATGTCACTATAATGTTATATAAGCCTTGCTTGTTCAATATTCAATGCAAAACTTGTTTGGGTCCCTATTAAAAGGTTAATTTGTTCAACCTCGGCCCGCGGCTTTGTTCGATTTTAGATTTTGGCCCACTCTGAATTTGAGTTTGACACCCCTGATCTAAACCGTAGACATGTATTCACCCATCAAAATATGGAGAAGATGCTGAGTGGTGCACCGTGTTTCAGTTCGCTCTATCTACTGACTCCATACAAACTGGACTAACAAGCATTACCCTTGCCAACTGGGTTGCAGACATACATGTCAGTTGCTGTTAACTCTGACCTCTTTGGTCTGTCAGTCAAAATTGTCCAATATAAACACCAATAACAGTTCCTAACATAACGGAAAAGCAGACCGAAGGAGATACAGATTAGTTGAACAATATTACTTCATAAAACTACTGTAGCTGTTCATAGTACATACTATTGTATGGTTTTTCAAACAATATTACTTAACAGTCAAAAGTATAAATGTGTTATTTCACTTGATCATGAACTTAAAACAAGAAAGGCAAGTTAAAAAGTTGAGCCTTATTTCTGTTCAGTGCAGACATTCCTTCCCTAACGTCACAGCTGGCTCCAAGCACACAACAATGTTATCAGCTGGCCCTGGAGGACACCACATTTTTATGCAAATGAGGTTCCTTCTCATTGTCATTGTGGCTTGCAAGAATCAAGCAAGATGTTGATAGTGAAAGTCAGAATCAGCAAAAAAATATGTGAAATGTACAGCAAGATCCAAATTACATGCAATGTTTAATGTATGTTTTGTGAAGTATACACAACTACAAAATAAAATATAACCCAAACATAATCCATCCCAGTCTACATCTTGATGATCAAAATATTCAGATTTAAAATCTTTACTCGTCTGAGGAATGTGCAACCGGTGTTCGGTATAATCTGTTCACTCACAACTGGGATAGGCTCCAGCTCACCTGTGAACCTGTTCAAGATAAATTGTCAAAAACGAGTCTGAACGGATGCATTGAGCGGTGACAAATTCATAAAGTTGTTTTGGTGGGCTGCATCTCATCCGAGCTTGTAGTTACAGCCAAGTATTGTACAACAATGGGAGCAGAGAGGCAGTGCCAGCTGAGGTTACGAACACAGCTGCTGTCTGTTTGATGAATTCCCTCTTCACTTTAGACCAGTGGTTCTCAAATGGGGGTGCGCGTACCCCTGGGGGTACTTGAAGGTATGCCAAGGGGTACGTGAGTTTTTTTTTTTTTAAATATTCTAAAAATAGCAACAATTCAAAAATCCTTTGTAAATATATTTATTGAATAATACTTCAACAAAATATGAATGTAAGTTCAAAAACTGTGAAAAGAAATGCAACAATCCAATATTCAGTGTTGAGAGCTAGATTATTACAATATTATTACAATCCCCAAAGAGGGCACTTTAGGTTGATGATTACTTCTATGTGTAGAAATCTTTATCAGGGTCCGCCCTGATAAATTCAATAGGGTCTTTGCCACGGGCAAGGACCCTATTGAATTTATAATTGAATCACTTGTTTATTTTTCAACAAGTTTTCAGTTATTTTTATATCTTTTTTTCCAAATAGTTCAAGAAAGACCACTAAAAATTAGAAATATTTTGCACTGTTATACAATTTAATGAATCAGAAACTGATGACATAGTGCTGTATTTTACTTCTTTATCTCTTTTTTTCAACCAAAAATGCTTTGCTCTGATTAAGGGGTACTTGAATTAAAAACATGTTCACAGGGGCTACATCACTGAAAAAAGGTTGAGAACCACTGCTTTAGATGATGCAGCATGCTGATACCCACATGTCATTCATGGAGCCTCTCCTTTGCCCAATTAAACTTTTGCTCATTAAGATTTACGTTTCCAGTTTTCCAATTTGGATTAAAACAAATTTACAATAGTAGACAAGTGACTCACAGTCTTAGGATATACTCAGACTAGGTCATGCATACCATGCCTGGGTCTAATTAACACCTGAAGGAACATGCATGTTCCTTAGGAACCAAATGTGGGGTTACCCAAGGCTCAATTTTAGGTCCCACTGATTGGCAGCCTGGTTGTCAATCAGCGGGCTTCTATAAATTCCTTACTTTCCCAAGTGAGTCTACCGGCGATGCCACGTCCAGCTCATCCACCAGCCCGGCCTCTTCCTGCTAATCTGGTGATGGCTCCTCTTGAGCCCACTGCGCCTTTCATCCTAGCGTCCTGTTGGGACTCTGCACGAGATGTGTCGTTATCCCTCCTCCTGGCCGACTTTCGCCCTTCCCTGGCCTTTACAGCAGGGGACGCCACCAACCAACATTGCCTTCTTCCAATAAAGGGAAGCGTCTGGCATCCGGTTTGTGGGGGTGGGCTACTACTAGCAGCTGTGCGGCGGAAGACTCACAGCTCTGCTCTTCGTCGCAGACGCCGCCATCTGATCCAGCGGGCCTTCAGACACCACCATCCTCGTAGACCAGCTCTTCAGCCTGCTAGATCTCCTACCCAGTAGCCTGCGCGACTTCCTGCTCGCCTGCTGCAGAAGCGCATGTCTGGCGCTCGCCCTCCTCGCCTGCTGCGAAGGCGCCCACACGCCTCCACCTACCTCATCGGCCAAGAGTGTGGCCATTCCAAGACACTCTCTCATCAATGGCAGCAACGCAAACTTTACGGGGGGTGGCTACTGTGACGATCTGTTACATTGAGTCTTGTTGTTTCCTCAGTTTGTGTTTATTTCCTGTGTAGCGCTCTTATTTTTCGCTCCTTTTCCTGCATGTCTCCATGAGCGCCTTTTCCCCTCACCTGTCTCTGATTGGCAGCCTGGCATCACCTGGTAGTGGTTGTCAATCAGCTGGTTTCTATAAATACCTGCCTTGTGGATTGTTTCTGTTGAACTGTTAGTGTTAGCTGCATGATGTGTGCATAATCGCTCATCTTGCACTGAGTATAATTAAATACTTGTCGTACCTGCACGTCATCCTCCTGTCTCTTGCATCTTAGGGTCACAACTAAGCCATCTAAGTACATAACATGTACTGTATATAATAAAATAAGGAACTACAGTAGTTTTAAATTGTTAATACTGGTATACTGTCAATAGCACTCACCATAAATATATTTTTTGTAGGTTATATTGATATCAGACGATTTCACTCATGGATGATCTAATCAGCAGCATAAAAACGTTATCACAATACTCAGCACAGCATATAAATACGTCTTTTTTATTTATCAGTTAGGATTTCAAATATAAAGTTAAACATTTGTGAAAATGTAATCCTTTTGAAAGAAATTTTACATATTTTTTGAAGTTCAAAGGGTTGATTTTTTTTTTTTTGAAAATGATGTATATTTTTGATCCTGCCTCCAAAAAGAATCGGAATCGCGAAACCGGAATCAAAATAAAACAGTCATTTTATTTTTATTTTTATTTAGATTCAAATCCCATTTTTTAACAGTTTTGGAATTTTTTTATTTTTTTTTTTCAAATAAAATGTTTTTAATTTTTTTCAGATTCAGATTTTTGGACTATGTTTCACAAACTACTGTAAGACTGGGATGGAATCATGACGTGGAATGTGAAAGTTAACAGCACAAAATCAATTATTGTTTGAGTCAATTATTTAAAAAAAGCTTTGATTTATAGTTTGTTGCTTGGATTGTTCTTTAATGAGTGTAACAAACAAAAAATGATCAATTCGCAGACATAGTTTCTGCATGGCCACTGCAGTAGAGGAATACAAATGTGTAATTTTAATGCTGATCATGTCTAGAAAAAAAGGTTATGGCAAGTAGTCTCCCTAAAAGGCCTCGTTGAGGCTATAAAGTGGGTTTTATCCAATACTCAATCGGGAAAAAAAATAAATCAATCAATAAATTACTTGATGACTAAAATAATCCATGGTTGCAGATCTATTAGTAACCAAGACAATTCAATTCAACACTTTAATTAAGCTACAGCAGAGGTCTTAAAGTAACAGTGGAGTGAAAAACATGTTGCTTCTATATTCAAGCTATTATCATATACATCTGATTAATGACACAAAATATTTATTGAGAATAAATTGATATGATCAAAATTGTATCAACCTCACAAATTCCCGAAGCCATAATGAAGCCAGTCACGTGATCTGTGACGCAGCGTTAGGAACCATAGATCCTTTCCCTTCAACAACAATGCTAATCAAGCAGACTTTGTGAAACCCAACGACGATTACATTAAATAAAGATGTGTGTTTTACATTATTAACTGTGAACGATAAAACTCTGAATATTGACAACATATGAATGTCACACCCACTCTCGATCAACATATCTTACAATCAAGCGAAACGCAACATAAATGGAACAAACAAATCAAAATGTGAACGCTAAGTGTAAAAAATCTCCTTCCGCGTCTGTCCCTGACACTTGCATTTCAGGCTGGTTGCTCTGGAAATACTCTGTAGAAACAATCCCCACCCACACTGCTTGGTGCCAAGTCTGAGCTGCTGTGACTTACATTACCATAGTAACTAGTACATCATGGGAAAGTGAAGATTCCAACCATTTAAATACTTTGTATAGTTCAAAACTTACAGTAATTTGAAAACAGTACTGCACATCATAATAGCAGTGACAGTTTTGATCTTAAAGATCTAAAAAAATTATTTAGGAATGTTCGGCGGGCAAGATTAAAAAGCTTAATTTGCCTAAATTTACCCAAGTCTGCTGTAAACCATAGGATACTTTACATGGTCAGGGCTGCAGGTGAGTGGGGACTTTTCCAGCTGACACTAAGCTGGCATGGTATGTACACACCAAAAATATCACCACTTAATGACTGGGCCGACACATAAGCACACACACATTTTTAGTTTTGCTCCTGGGAAATTCTACAAACCCCATTTAATTGTGATAGATGTAAATATAAACGGAATACATCCATCCATCCACCCATTTTCTACCGCTTATTCCCTTTCGGGGTCACGGGGGGCGCTGGCGCCTATCTCAGCTACAATCGGGCGGAAGGCAGGGTACACCCTGGACAAGTCGCCACCTCATCGCAGGGCCTAAACGGAATACAATGATTTGCAAATCTTTTTAAACCCGTATATAATTGAATGCACTACAAAGACAAGACATTTTATGTTCAAACTCATAAACTATTTTTTTTTTTTTGCAAATACTAATTAACTTAGAATTTCATGGCTGCAACACGTGCCAAAGTAGTTGGGAAAGTGCATGTTCACCACTGTGTTTCATCACCTTTTCTTTTAACAACACTCAATAAACCTTTGGGAACTAAGGAGACACATTTTTGAAGCTTTTCAGGTGGAATTCTTTCTCTCTAGTTTTATGTACAGCTTAAGTTGTTCAACAGTCCGGGGTCTCTGTTGTGGTATTTTAGGCTTCATAATGCGCCACACATTTTTAATGAGAGACAGGTCTGGACTACAGGCAAGCCAGTTTAGTACCCACACTCTTTTACCATGAAGCCACGCTGTT
This sequence comes from Nerophis ophidion, assembly GCF_033978795.1. NCBI lineage: Eukaryota > Metazoa > Chordata > Actinopteri > Syngnathiformes > Syngnathidae > Nerophis > Nerophis ophidion. Next base: position 33,019,874 of record NC_084618.1, on the reverse strand, counting down.
TTAACGAGTGGCTTGGCATTGTCTTGCTAAAATAAGCAAGGGCATCCATGATAACGTTGCTTGGATGGCAACATATGTGCTCCAAAACCTGTATGTACCTTTCAGCATTAATGGTGCCTTCACATATGTGTAAGTTACCCATGCCTTGGGGACTAATGCACCCCCATATCATGACAGATGCTGGCTTTTGAACTTTGCACGTAGAACAGTCCTAATGGTGCTTTTCCTCTTTGGTCCGGAGGACACGACGTTCACCGTTTCCAAAAAACTATTTGAAATGTGGACTCGTCAGACCACAGAACACTTTTCCACTTTGCATCAGTCCAATTTAGCTGAGTTCGGGCCCAGACAAGCCGGCGGCGTTTCTGGGTGTCGTTGATAAATGGCTTTGTCTTTGTAAAGTAGTTTTAAATTGCACTTACAGATGTAGCGACAAACTGTAGTTACTGACATTGGTTTTCTGAAGTGTTCCTGAGCCCATGTGGTGATATCCTTTACACACTGATGTCGCTTTTTGATCCAGTACCGCCTGAGGGAACGAAGGTCTGTTATATCATCGCTTACGTGCAGTAAATTTCTACAGATTCTCTGAACCTTTTGATGGTATTACGGACCGTAGATGGTGAAATTCCTAAATTTCTTGCAATAGCCCGTTGAGAAATGTTGTTCTTAAACTGCTTGACGATTTGCTCACGCATTTGTTCACAAAGTAGTGGCCGTTTCCCAATCCTTGTTTGTGAATGACTGAGCATTTCACAGAAGTTGCTTTTATACCCAATCATGGCACCCACCTGTTCCCAATTTGCCTGCACACCTGTGGGATGTTCCAAATAAGTGTTTGATGAAAATTCCTCAACTTAATCAGTATTTATTGCCACCTTTCACAACTTCTTTGTCACGTGTTGCTGGCATCAAATTCTAAAGTTAATGATTATTTGCACACAAAAAAAATGTTAATCAGTTTTAACATCAAATATGTTGTCTTTGTAGCATATTCAACTGAATATGGGTTGAAAATGATTTGCAAATCATTGTATTCCGTTTATATTTACATCTAACACAATTTCCCAACTCATATGGAAACAGGGTTTGTAAGTAATGGCAACTTAAATGGATTAAGCATTTTGTCAATAATAAGTATTTTCAGTGCCTCAACCTGCTCTCAATTACCTTTGAAACCATGTAAAAGACAGATAGGTCTTGCCTGAAATCGTGGTAGCTGGTTGTGAACGGTGATGACTGCTTGCAGCAGCACAATACACACAGCTATGACTGTATCCGTCCATCCATTTTCTACCGCCTGTCCCTTTCGGGGTTGCAGGGGTGCTGGAGCCTATCCCAACTGCAGTTGAGCGGAAGGCGGTGTACACGCTGGACAAGTCGCCACCTCATCACAGGGTGTTATGACTGTATGACAGAAAGTCATTAATATGAGCAGAGCGTGCTTCACCCTTTACAGCCCCTGGCACAGCTGAGAGATGTGAATTGGCACTCAAAGAACAAGGATTGTGTGCATGACTGTCTGTGCTATGATGGTAAAATGCCTGAGGGTGTCACCTGTCATTGTTTGATTGGACTAGGCTGGCAATTGGATGCATCATTTGTAATAAAAAAATAGCCAGATATTACCGGGTTTAAATGAAACTAGTTAAAAAATGTCTGGGTAAACTGTAAATAAAACTGCAATTTCTGTAATTTCTCAACACGAAATTATATTAATTCTAAAACATTGCACACACACAAGAATCAGTATCCTCTTATGACTGCAGAAGGAAAAGAATCTGGATATTGCTGTTGCCTAGCAACCATTCACATCTACTCTCTCCTGTGTGTGGATTAGGCACCAGTGATGGTTTGTCTTGCTTGGTTCCTGTTAAAGCTTTGTTTTACCCATTGAAAGGCTGAAAAAAAAAAAAAAACAATAGACACAACATCCTGTCTCGATATGATAATGTATAAGCTGCAATTCACATTCAAGAAAACATGTTACATGCCTAAATCAACATTTAAGCTGAGCTGAAGGCTGCTATAAAATCCCCCAGACAAAAATGTAACCAGAACAAATCCCTAATGTGTGAAATATGCTGTTTTCTCGATCATCCTTACCAGAATTACCAATTCCTGTCATTATTTTTATACAATTATCCCCAGATGATTTACGTACAGTAGCATTGTTTCAATAACGCATTGATGCTTTCCATCACAGATGTGCCCAAATGTATTTTTACATAAAATGTTTGCATTTTGCCCCATTCTTTTAACAATGGAGTCAAATTGAAAATACGGACAAACAAAACAAAAGACTAAAAGGGATTTCCTACAATCTAATTTTTACAAGAAAGTCCTGCATCATACAATAAGGGTCAATCAGTGTCGTTTGATTTTTGTGAAAAAACACATGAGCACTTTAAGTGTCTAGTGTATAGAAAATACATCTAATCCATTATTATTATTATTCATTTGTCGATTAATGTCTTTCAATGCCAATCGCGAATGCTAACCCCTATCTGAAACTATTTTTGGTCCCCCGGCTGACAGGCGGACTGTGTATCTGTATGCACAGTGTGGAGACACTCCTTTAAAGTTATTAACAATCAACTTTGTTGCATCAAACGAACTGCAATTCCTACAATCTTATGACGTATCATCACCACTGGAGGACGAGGTTAAACATGTTACACACAGAGAAAGCAAGCTGAGGGCTGGGATGATAATCGCTAAGGTAGCTTAAAACAAAACAAGAAATTTGTTTTTTAAAGTTTAAGTGTAGATGGAACCACATTACAGCAGAAATTATTTTAACATTAGTCATTAACAGTATTTCCAGGAAAAGAACAAGATTATTACTATTCCAAAGGAGAGAGAATATAACAACAACTGTTAGATAGATAGATAGATAGATAGATAGATAGATAGATAGATAGATAGATAGATAGATAGATAGATAGATAGATAGCACTTTATTGGTCCCTTCAGGAACTATGCTCTGTCGGTGTGTAGCAGCTAGGAATACGCCTAAGGTGAGGGCGGATCCTGCGATGAGGTCACGACTTGTCCAGGGTGTACACCGCCTTCCGACCGAATGCAGCTGATATAGGCTCCAGCATCCCCCGTGACGTCAAAAGGGACAAGCGGTAGGAAATGGGTGGATGGATGGATGGATGGATGGATGGATGGATGGATCAGTCCATAAATCACAAGTCGATAACTAGTATCAGTATATGATCTTTGGGAACGGAGTGGCTCGAGTGGTAGAGCAGCCGTGCCAGCAACCTGAGGGTTCCTCATTCGATCCCTGGCTTCTGCCATCTTTGGCACATCTGCTGTGTCCTTGAGCAAGACACTTCACCCTTGCTCCTGATGCCGCCATCTTTGTCACATCTGTCGTGTCCTTGAGCAAGACACTTCATCTTTGCTCCTGATGCCGCCATCGCCATCAGTGTGTGAATGTTTGGGGTGTAACGGTGCACAAAAATTTTGGTTCGGTACTACCTCGGTTTAGAGGTCACGGTTCGGTTCATTTCCGGTACAGTAAGAAAACAACAAAATATAAATTGTTGGGTTATTTATTTACCAAATTTGCAAACAATGGCATTACATGCATATAAACGGAGGGTCCATTGCCAGGGTTAATGTGGTCAACATATATACAATAAAAACTAAATAAGATAAGGCTTAGAATGGTTTCTTAACAAAACATTTCTACATATAAAGTGTTTTTTTTATTGATTGATTGATTGAGACCTTTATTAGTAGATTGCACAGTACAGTACATATTTCCGTACAAATGACCACTAAATGGTAACACCCTAATAAGTTTTTCAACGTGTTTAAGTCGGTGTCCACGTTAATCAACATTAAACTGACTACAGTTGTTGCTCAGATTAAATAAAATGACAAAACTTTTCTTCTACATATAAAAAGTGCAACATTAAACAGTTTCAAGTCAACTCAGCCTCAGATTAACTTTTCTTTCCCCCTCACAGCCTGGCTAACTTGGTAGTAAGTAGTATGGGCTTATTGTTCTTCCACCATAGAAGTGGGTTAAAATCTTTCTAAGTTTAATGCAATACAGCAACCCCCCACGGCCTCAAACGGGACAATCGGTAGAAAATAGATGAATGGATGGTCTTAAATGGGCCGCTATAAAAACATTTTGTTATTGCTTTAGCCCTGCCTGGCTGGCCGAGGAGAGGCTGCTTGAATGCGGTATGCACCACATTCCTCTTTCTCTTCCTTAAAGCGAGGTTGACTTGAGGGTGGTGCCGCTTCAAAGGGGTTAGCATGTTCGACGTGTTGGCAGAAGCATACCCTAGTGCTGCTGAACAATGTCGGCAAACCTCAATCCTCCATTGTTGTATCACACCGCGCAGCCAAAGTGTTCCCAAAGGGGAGATGTTAACAAGGCAGGAGGGTCTTCCAGCTCTGGCTTTTGCATGTTGTCCTAGCCCGGTCGCTGCTAGCCTGCCGTGTGTTGTGCCTCACTCTGCATTGTTTACACAATGTGCGGTGAGCTACCTAATATGTCCGTGTGGAAACTCGTTCGGTACACCTCCGAACCGAACCCCCGTACCGAAACGGTTCAATACAAATACACGTACCGTTACACCCCAGGTGGATGTGTGTGTGAATGTGAAAATAGTGTCAAAGCGCTTTGAGTACCTTGAAAGTAGAAAAGCAGGATACAAGTATAACCGATTCACCATTTACTAGAGTAATTAGATTAAGATTAGATTGATTAGCCACAGAAACGGTTGGACAGTCCTAACACTACACATAACTGCTAATGGTTATCGTTGAATCAACTCTTTTTTTTAAAGTACATTTATTATGAATAATTAAAACTTGTTCATATCATATGTGAAAATATTAACTAAGGCACTTTATGGAAAAAGAACAGTTTTTCCATCCATCCATTTTCTACCGCTTATTCCCTTTTTGTTGTGGAAAATTGTTGTGTTAGATTATGTGTGATGCTTTTTTACTTTATTTAAAGGGCTCTGACAAATATGGTACATGGGTTATACTTGTATAGTGCTTTTCTACCTTTAAGGTACTCAAAGCACTTTGACACTATTTCCACATTCACCCAATCACACACACATTCACACACTGATGGCAGGAATTGCCATGCAAAGCCCTAACCACGACCCATCAGGAGCAAGGGTTAAATGTCTTGCTCAAGGACACAACGGACGTGACGAGGTTGGTAGAAGGTGGGGATTGAACCAGGAACCCTCAGGTTGCTGGCACGGCCACTCTCCCAACTGCGCAATGCCATGCCCATATATACTGTCCCCTTCAATATATACATACCGTATTTCCTTGAATTGCCGCCGGGGCGCTTATTAATTTAAAACCTCTTCTGACTCCTGCGCTTACCAAAGGCATGCAGTAAAAATTTGAGTGTGATGTAAGGATACCATCATGAAAAGCACATTTAATAAAAAAAAAAGTTATTATGGTCTTACCTTTATGTAACGCATGTGTCAAATACACACATACATTTGTGGAGACTATTAGGCTCTTGGCTTTCTATTTACTCTTTGCGCGCTTCCTAGTCACGTGACCGCCACAGTCCAATCAGCTGTAGTTGTATACCAGTAGCAGGAAGTGACTGGTATGCTCTTGCTTTTGCTATTTACTCTTTAGGAACTCGGTGCTCTCTCCCTGTCACGTGACGAGGGAGAGAGCACCCTCTACCTCATCACGTGACGAGGGAGTTCCCACGCGCCAACTGCAGCCGTGCCCTGCCTGTCTGTCGGACCATCGGCTCCTCAGGCATATCAATAAAACATAGCTGCTTACTGTTCTTTTTAGCATACCAGTATTCAATAGCTTGGACCTTAAATCCTACTGAATAGCTCTTAATCTTCTTCCCTTATGCGATTTTAAATTACCGGTATTGAAATCAGCCTCCTCAAATTTGAAAATGATGACAGGGGAAGTGTCACTCGTGACGTCACGAGTTTGACCCGGCGGTAATACTAAGCACGCGCTAATTATTTTGCGAAGCGAGTTTGACCCGGCAGTAATTCAAGGCAGGCGCATACTATATGCCCTGCAGCAATTCAAGGAAATACAGTATATATCTCTTACAGACTTAAGTCTGTATGAGAAATCCTGTATGAGAACAAAGATGTATTTGGGATCCACTCGAAAATGAGATGCTACAGCTCAAGGATAAATAATAAATACATTCACATTTATAAATAAAAAAATTATAAATAAGTGTACCTATGGCAGGCGTACGGGATGCCCCAAAATAAAAAAACAAATGGACCCAGCACTAAATGGGGTCCCAAATGCACCCATACATTTTGAACCCTGTGGAGCACCGGGACTTTTAAGGTAAGACTGTTTTAGTATCCTTTGGGACCTTAAGGTCTGTAAGTAATTTCCTGTGTCCATTTACTTTTTTCAATAAATACAAGTAGGCAATCCACAACTTTTGGGGCCACATCTGGAAGAAAATGTCCTTAAAAGTCCCAGCCCCTATTTGTTAGTGCCCTAACCTCGCTGAGAAACTCGTATTTCCCTACCAACAAGGGTCTTATAACAGTTTAATGTTTGACTTATCTATTAGACTCACGGTCAAATTGTCCCCTTGTAGGAGGGGACAAATGAAGCCCCTCTGTGTAATGCGCATGTGCTGGGACGATGTTCGAAGATGGGGTACGGAGTCTTGACGTCCCACTGGGTGTGAGTTTTCCTTGCCCTTGTGTGGGCCTACCGAGGATGTCGTAGTGGTCTGTGTTGTGGTTTGTGCAGCCCTTTGAGACACTAGTGATTTAGGGCTATATAAGTAAACATTGCTTGATTGATTGATTTTGGGGAGCTTTGCCAAGAAGCACAATTATATCACATCTAGGGATGTCCGATAATATCAGACTGCCGATATTATCGGCCGTTAATGCTTTAAAATGTAATATCCGAAATTTTTGGTATCGGTTTCAAAATGATCGGTATCGGTTTCAAAAATTATGACTTTTTAAGACGCCGCTGTGTACACGAACGTAGGAAGAAGTACAGAGCACCAATAAACCTTAAAGACACTGCCTCTGCGTGCCGGCAAAATCACATAATATCTACGCCTTTTTACACACACACGTAAATGCACACACACTTGGTCAACAGCCATACAGGTCACACTGAGGGTGGCCGTATAAACAACTTTAACACTGTTATAAATATGCGCCACACTGTGAACCCACACCAAACAAGAATGGTAAACACATTTCGGGAGAACATCCGCACTGTAACACAACATAAACACAACAGAACAAATATCCAGGCACCCTTGCAGCACTAACTCTTCCGGGACACTACATTATACACCCCCCGCTACTCCCTACCCCCCCCCACCCACTTCAAACCCACCCCCCCAACCCCCAACCCCACCCACCTCAACCTCCTCATGCTCTCTCAGGGAGAGCATGTCCCAAATTCCAAGCTGCTGTTTTGAGGCATGTTATAAAAAATAATGCACTTTGTGACATCAATAATAAATATGGCAGTGCCATGTTGGCATTTTTTTCCGTAACGTGAGTTGATTTATTTTGGAAAACCTTGTAACATTGTTTAATGCATCCAGCGGGGCATCACAACAAAATTAGGCATAATAATGTCTTCATTCCACGACTGTATATATCGGTATTGGTTGATACCGGAATTGGTAATTAAGAGTTGTACAATATTGGAATATTAGCAAAAAAGCCATTATCAGAGATCCCTAATACCATCTATAATTTTACAAAGAGCTTCATCTCAGACCTCAGCCTACCACGAGCTCGAGGGTCCTTAACAAAAAAAATTGTCAAATTAGGAAACTTTGTGTTAAATACAATTTTTAAGGGTAAATATAACCTATCGAGCGGCATAATACCTGTATGAGTAAGAGTAGGAGCATCCTGCCTGTCTAGTTTAGATAGATAGAACACTTAATCTGTGTGAACACATTATCATCGAGCTAAATACACAATGAAATTGGATTTACGTTGAGGCATTTTCACCCTCTGTTGCCTTGTTATGTCAGAGAGATCAGTCTTTCCTTCATTTACAGAAAAGGGTTCAAGAATGAAAATCATACGTTGGATTTTTCCTCATGAATCCAAGGAATTAGATAGTACTTTATTTATTCCGTCAGGAGAGTTCTGTATTGAATGAATTACGTTCTGTAGGGAGGATGAACGCACTTTCGCCAGACCTTGAAAAAATAAAGGGTAAGGTGTTGCATTGCTCTGATTTGTGTGTCTTGTGAGGTGAATGACTGAGTCGATAATATGCTGGTTCTGAACATTTAGCTTGAGTTATCCATATAATGGGTCAATCAATCAAGGTTTATTTGTATTGCACCTTACAACATCACGATGGTGCACAAAATGCTTTACAGGACAGATAAGTTAAAAGCAAGTAAAATCCACACATATTAAAACAGTAATAATAAATATGTATAGCAATTGTTTGATAAAAGCCAATTTAAACAAATAGGCTTGCAACTCAGGTGGTGAAAAGAACGATCGCCCAATTTTTTAAGTCTAGTCCTTGGTACTTCCAAAGATGTGTGTAAAGATGAGCGCAGATTAAAATACCAAAAAGCCAAATATGCTTGGGCCAGACCATTGATGGCCTTAAAAACAAAAAGAAGGATTTATAAATGTATTATAAAACATACTTTTTTTTCCTCTCTGGCACTCATCGAGGGTGGACGCTCCCCTTTCCTCTCCCTTATCTCTCCTGCTTGTTTCTTTGTTTTGTCTTGTCTTAACTATCTTGTTGCCTATTTTTGCACTGCTCTCCAAATCTAAACATTGGAACTATTTAACTGGCCTCAACAAAATTGACAAGATCTTGGGTTTGGGGGAACCTGCTGTCGTGACGAAGCGGTTGTTGCTGGACACACGACGGACTCTTGGGAGAAGAAGGAGGGCCGCGTGCCTGGCGACCCTTTTCTGTAGAGGACGGGAAGATATCCACCTATTCAGAATTATGACAACAGGAGTAAGCGTTGCTCTGGTTTGTCGACAAATTGGAAGTTGCTGGCAGTCTTCAAAGTACCCCAAAGCTGCCACAAATGATTGGAGGATGCAGGAAGAACTGTGTATTACATCGGACGGTCTACCCCACAGTTTTGAGGACCAGTCAAAGACAATTTAGAGTGAAAAGCAAATTTTATTTTCACCCGCACAAAAATCATTCTAAATTGGATTGTTTCCCTGGCTTCAAGACTCTCCTTAAGGACAACGCAGCGAAGACACAACAAACTCCCTTCTTGTCGCTCATGGACACACACCTGTTGTTGTTGACTTTGGACTAGCGACTGCAATACAGAAAGGCCGCGGAACAGAGACACACTACGGGCTTACACACACACACACAAAAATATACGCCACACATACACGCCCCCCCCACCCCCCCCCCCCCCCACAACCCAACGCCCTCGACGCAAATCCCATAGGAGTGATGAATGGATGGTCAGCGCCTGAGAGCTGCGGCCTTCCACCATCACCTTGAACTACCTTTCCTCTGTTGCTAGATATCTCGAGATGTATGTTGTAATATGTATATGTGCTTTGCTATGGAGGTTTTTTCCTACTCCAGACTGGGCCCCCTTAGGAGCCCAGTCTGGATTGTATTTTTTTACTCATCCTTCCCCAGTGTTTACCTTTTTCCCATCTTTTACTGGGCGCCTTATCGCAACCCATCAGCATTCTTGTTCTGTAACCCCGTATACTGTTTGTTTGTCTAATCTTGAACAGGTTTGTGCTGCAAACAAAGTTTCATTGTACTTGTGCAATGACAATAAAGACCTATCCTTTCCTATCCTGGGAGCCAATGGAGAGCAAAGAGAACCATGGTAATGTTGGCATGTTTTGGAGTATGAGTGAGGAGACAAGCAGCTGCGTTTTGTACTAACTGGTGCTTGTGGAGGAGTGACTGATCTAGTCCATTATAGAGGGCATTACAGTAGTCCAGTCCCGAGCTGATGAAGGCATGAATGGCTTTTTCAAGGTCAGCCCTCTGCAGAAAAGGCTTCACCTTTACCAAAAGTCTCAGCTGAAAAAAAACCTGCTCTAAACACAGAGTTAATTTGTTTTCAAATTTAAGGTCGCTGTCAAATATCACACCCAGATTTTCCACAGCAGGAGCAAGGTTTGAGGTGCTAAAGCTGGGTGCCCTACAGCATGCATCAGAGCTAAAAACAATGTACTCTGTTTTCGTTCATTTAAATACAGAACATTATGTGACAGCCATAGTTTAATGCCATTGAGACAGCTATGGGGGGAATTGAGTGCATTTCTCTCACTTGACATAACGGGCAAATAAAGCTGTACATTATGAGCATAAAAGTGGAAGTTAACATTTTAACATCGGGTTTGGATATGATTGAACCTAATGGGAACATTTAAAGAGAAAAAAGAATAGGCTCAAAGATTGAACCCTGGGGTATGCCAGGAAAAAAAGTGGAGCAACTGTGGCGGAGAGATCTTGAATCATTATTGAAAAGGACCTTTGGGTGAGATATGAGGAAAACTATCTTAGCAGAGATCCACGTAGGCCAACGCAGGGCTCCAGGCGGGATTACTGCCGATAAAGTGGTTTGTCTGCAATTATTTAATTTATTTGTTTTGAATAAAAGAGATTTCCATGTGTGTCTAAATTTAGGGCTGATATATGACTTTAACCAATTACCTCTTGTTAAAGATGAAAACACTGACCAGATATACACAACAGTGCTGTGACCGCTCTTAACAATTGCTTTCAATTTGTGTGTAATGTTTAATTCCCCTTTGCCCTGCCCTACTTAGTCTCAGGGATGTGCGGAGACTGTGATGAAAGTCTTTAGCCTTGCCTAAGGCTGCTGCTGAGCCGAGTGTGCTGCCTTGAAACGGGCAGGCTACTATACAAAGCACGCCGGTTTAAATTCGAGTTCAAAGTGACAGCATTGGGTCTTTTTTCATCTTGACTATTCCCTGCTTGCAGTTTTTTTGATTTATGACTCAGTATCTACTCATGTTTTTTTTTTTTGCAATAAAAGTGAAGTAGCCTGCTATTGTAAAAGCTCATTTAAGATTTATGCTGAGAGAAGAGCCACATAAATGGCTAGATAGTGTTATTATTGCATAGAGTAGACCAGACAAAAAATAACATTATGATTTGTACATTTTCAGAATGTGCTTGTTCTATTTTTAAACAAAGAACACAATCTGAAGTTGTCTTTATTATTAGGTTATCATGCCATGACTTTACCAGTTAAGCCCCCTTGAGCTAAAATGAGTTGGACTCCCCTGGTGAAAACATTCAATTACATATGAGCAGCGTTGTAGAAATATTGCTAAGTGTATAAAAAACTGCAAGGTGGAATTTATGTAATGAAAGAAATAAAGTTATGTTTTTGTTATGACTACTATGTTATGAAAAATATAAATTAGAAGTTGTTAAAGAAACACATTAAGTGTCATGTGTATAAGTGAGGTAAATATACACTACATTGCCAAAAGTATTTGGTGACTTGCCTTGACTCCCATATTAACTTCAAGTGTCATCCCATTCCTAACCCAAAGTGTTCAATATGATGACAGTCCACCTTTTGCAGCTATTACATCTTCTGGGAAGGCTGTCCACAAGGTTGCGGTGTGTGTTTATAGAAATTTTTGACCATTCTTCCAAAAGCGCATTGGTGAGGTAAAAATGAATGGTAAAAGGTTGTACTTGTATAGCGCTTTTCTACCCCTTTTTAAGGAGCCCAAAGCGCTTTGACAGTATTTCCACATTCACACACAAATTCACACACTGATGGCGGGAGCTGCCATGCAAGGAGTTAACCAGGACCCATCAGGAGCAAGGGTGAAGTGTCTTGCCCAAGGACACAACGGACGTGACTCCGATGGTAGAAGGTGGGGATTGAACCAGTAACCCTCAGATTGCTGGCATAGCCACTCTCTTAACTCCGCCACGCCGTCCCCCGAGGTCACACACTGATGTTTGTTGAGAAGGCCTGGCTCTCAGTCTCCATTCTAATTAATCCGAAATGTGTTCTATCAGGTTCAGGTTAGGACTCTGCAGGCTAGTCAAGTTCATCCACACCAGACTCTGTCATCCATGTCTTTATGGACCTTGCTTTGGGCATTGGTGCACAGTCATGTTGGAAGAGGAAGTGGCCCGCTGCAAATTGTTCCCACAAAGTTGCAAGCATGGAATCCTGGAGAATTCAAAGTTCCTTTTACTGAAACTAAGGGGCCAAGCCCAACTTCTGAAAAACAACCCCACACCATAATTCCTCCTCCACTAAATTTCACACTCAGCACAGTCCGAAAGGTCCTGACAAGCTCCAAACCCAGACTCGTCCCTCAGATTGCCAGATGGAAAAGCGTGATTCATTACTCTAGAGAACGCGTCTCCACTGCTCTAGAGTCCAGTGGCGACATGCTTACACCACTGTATCCGACGCTTTGCATTGGACTTGGTGATGTAAGGCTTAGATGCAGCTGCTTGGCCATGTAAACTAAAACTCTCTGCATACTGTACGTGAGCTAATTGGAAGGTCACATGAAGTTTGGAGCTCCGTTGCAACTGACTGTGGAGAAAGTCAGCGACCTATTTTGCACAATACGCTTCAGCATCCGTTGACCCCTCTCTGTCAGTTTAGGTGGCCTACCACTTGGTGACTGAGTTGCTGTTGTTCCAAAACTCTTCCATTTTCTTATAATAAAGCTGACAGTTGACTTTGGAATATTTAGGAGCGAAGAAATGTCACGACTGGATTTGTTGCACCGGTGACATTCTATGACAGTTACATGCTGGAAATCACTGAGCTCCTGAGAGTGGTCCATTCTTTCACACATTTTTGTAAAAACAGTCTCCATGCCTAAGTGCTTAATTTTATACACCTGTGGTCGGGTCAAGTGATTAGGACACCTGATTCTGATCATTTGGATGGGTGTCCAAATACTTGGTGTATATTAGAAGTTGTTAGAGACAACATTTTTCATGTATATAATTGGGGTAAAAAAATGCCAGAAATATTTTTTGTCCGCAAATAAACAATACCTCATGATGACAATTTGATTTTCACTTTTGTTTAATTTTTAAACTTTGATAAAACTAAGAAACTGAAAATTCACATGTACATAAGGATTCATAATCTTTGCTCAATACTTTGTTGATACATCTTTGGCAGCAATTACAGCCTGAAGACGATATGCAGTAATACCACTATCTAGCCATTTGTGTGGCTCTTCTCTCAGCATAAATCTTAAATGAGCTTTTACAATAGCAGGCTACTTCACTTTTATCGCAACAAAAAAAAAACATGAGTAGATACTGAGTCATAAATCAAATTAACAGCAAGCAGGGAATAGTCATGATGAAAAAAGACCCAATGCTGTCACTTTGAACTCGAATTTAAAAAGGCGTGCTTTGTAGAGTAGCCTGCCCGTTTCAAGGCAGCACAGTTGGCTCAGCAGCAGCCTTAGGTAAGGCTAAAGACTTCCATCACAGTCTCCGCACATCCCTGAGACTAAGTAGGGCAGGGCAAAGGGGAAGTAAACACTACATACAAATTGAAAGCAATTTTTAAGAACGTTCACAGCACTGTTGTGTATATCTGGTCAGTGTTTTCATCTTTCACAAGAGGTAATTGGTCAAAATCATATATCAGCCCTAAACTTAGACACACATGGAAATCTCTTTTATTCAAAACAAATAAATATTAAATTAAATAATTGCAGACAAACTACTTTATTGGCAGTAGAAACATTGAATATTGTTTTAGCTTCTTAGAGCAATATTTGCATTTGAAGGTTTAAATAGAGTTATCTCCTGCCCTTTTAATATGTAAAGGTATGATATTGTTTTCATTGTTAAAGGCAACATGAGTGTTCACTTTACTTCAGGTTTATGTGACGTAACGCGGGTACACTTTCTTTTGTAGACATCTCCGTGTATAGATTGATCACTATGATTTCAGACAATTATTAAATAACTTTGTTGCTCAGACAGCAATGTATTTAAATAAGTTTAGATCGGGGTATGCAGTTTCTTAATGTATCTTGTATTCATTTAATCATATAAGCTAGCGAGCGTGTTGGCTCTACCTTTCCGTGAGTTTATTATGGTGCGATTACCAGCCATCCATCCATTTCTACCACTTATTCCCTTTGGGGTATAGGGGGGCGCTGGTGCCTATCTCAGCTACAATCGGGCGGAAGGCAGGTTACACCCTGGACAAGTCGCCACCTCATTGCAGGGCCAACACAGATAGACAGACAACATTCACACTCACATTCACACACTAGGGCCAATTTAGTGTTGCCAATCAACCTATCCCCAGGTGCATGTCTTTGGAGGTGGGAGGAAGCCACGCATTCACGGGGAGAACATGCAAACTCCACACAGAAAGATCCCGAGCCCAGGATTGAACCCTGACTACTCAGGACCTTCGTATTGTGAGGCAGACGCACTAACCCCTCTGCCACCGTGAAACCCGGTGCGATTACCAATACGGTAAAAAGAAACTGTAATATCAACTGTCAAGACTTTTACAGCGGTTTATCATTAATACTTATCGTTACATTCCTGCCCGGGACATACAGTATGTGCTTGCCTTTTACATCAATGAGCTTGAAGAAGTGCCTTGTACTTCAATGAGGAAAAGGTCAGTTGTAAGTGGGTGTCCGTGAACGCACCTTGAGTGAGTGTTATTGGTGGGGAATGATGAATTGTTATGTGAGTGTGTGGAAGACGGAGAGAGAGAGTGCACCTTACAAATATATGGTGTTGGAACACTGCTTAGGTCAAAATAAAGTTAAAAAAGACCATCAGATGCTAAAAACCTCTGTCCAGATGTTATAGTAGTAACGTGCCACATTTCAATGTTAGTAACAGCTTAGCATATAATTAAATTATCCCTTAGAGGGTTAGTGTAATTTTTCCAATTGTGCACAATCATTTTTCGCTTTCGAACGTATACAAATCGGCGAGTTCTAGGTGGTTAGCAATGCAGCTAATGGGAGCAATCAATAATACTTTTAAATCAATGTAAAAATGCATGCAAAAACCGTCAACAATAGCTTGTTTATGTTACAACGTTACGTAATCTGTATAATAACCATTGTTATTGTAAGAGTGAACACTGAAGAACTCTTTTTATTTTTAATCGTAGTAACACTACGCCGTGCTTTGATATTAGCCGTAAAAGCTAACTGCGTCAACAGATAAGCTAGCTTCTACAACAACACGAAACGAGTTTGAGTTTGTAATCGTAATGATGACTGTTACTTGGGTTCTTCGGGGACCACAGGGACTGGCACCACACTAGAGGCAGCGTTTACAATTGTTTTATTTATTTACACATAAAGTCTCATTGGCTTTTCAGCCCAGCGTTTACAATGGTTTTGATTCTCTTCACACAAAGTCTATTCGGCTTTTCAGCCGCTTTCCCTCAGGCCGTGTCGCCTCCGTGTTCTCCTTCTCTTCATGGTCTCCCACACTGCTAATAAAGTAACATTTGATTAGATAACTCGTTCCAGCTGAGATTATCCACTCACCTGTCAGCTGCTTCATGGCCGGCCCCTGCACACACCCACCCCGCGGGGAAAGCGTGGACGACGCCCCTCCCCACAGTAATGAACAACACTGCAAGATGACACTAATTTGTACTGACTGAAAAACACTGACTATCACATTCCAGTATGTGTAAAGTATTAGCCCACATTTCATGTTTTGTTTGTGAACAGCTAGCTCAACAGTATGTACTGTAATTGGGGCGTGCTGTGTGCATCATGATTGATATTAAAGTGAATCACTCGATGGACAGTTGTTTGTCTGGTCCAGCTGGCCTGGGACATTTCCTGTTGATTTTGGGTAAGCAATCCATTTATGTCGAAATATCTTGTCTACAAGTTCCACATTTATAGTGTCAAAATCACTTTTATCCCTCTCTCCCGGCTTCCGTCTGCTCCAAAGTCTCACTCTTCCTTTGTGCTGGCTTCTATAAGCAGCAGTATGTTTAACATCAAAAGTATAAGGTTGTGAATCCTCATTTGTCCAAAAATAGTCGTCTTTGTTGTCAGTTACCAAGTCTGGCATGATTAGAAAACCCACTCATGTTTGATACCGCAAGTAGGAACACAGAAGACAGACATGCGATACTAAGAAACAAAAATCAATGCGTGAAATAAATCAGTCCCAGAAATGATCAAAATACGGTAAATAATAAACATATTACATATTGCTATGAACGCGTCTGTTACTACATTCTATAAACTTGCAGTGTATAAAACGTTGCTGGAGTGTTTTGAAATTCAATCAATCAATCAATGTTTACTTATATAGCCCTAAATCACTAGTGTCTCAAAGGCCTGCACAAACCACTACGACATCCTCGGTAGGCCCACATAAGGGCAAGGAAAACTCACACCCAGTGGGACATCGGTGACAATAATGACCCAGTGGGACGTCGGTGACAATGATGACTATGAGAACCTTGGAGAGGAGGAAAGCAATGAATGTCGAGCGGGTCTAACATGATACTGTGAAAGTTCAATCCATAATGGATCCAACACAGTCGCGAGAGTCCAGTCCAAAGCGGATCCAACAAAGCAGCGAGAGTCCCGTTCACAGCGGAGCCAGCAGGAAACCATCCCAAGCGGAGGCGGATCAGCAGCGCAGAGATGTCCCCAGCCGATACACAGGCGAGCAGTACATGGCCACCGGATCGGACCGGACTCCCTCCACAAAGGAGAGTGGGACATAGAAGTAAAAGAAAAGAAACGGCAGATCAAGTGGTCTAAAAAGGGAGTCTATTTAAAGGCTAGAGTATACAAATGAGTTTTAAGGTGAGACTTAAATGCTTCTACTGAGGTGGCATCTCGAACTGTTACCGGGAGGGCATTCCAGAGTACTGGAGCCCGAAATGACTTTTTTTGGGCTTTGGGAATCACTAATAAGCCGGAGTCCTTTGAACGCAGATTTCTTGCCGGGACATATGGTACAATACAATCGGCAAGATAGGATGGAGCTAGACCGTGTAGTATTTTATACGTAAGTAGTAAAACCTTAAAGTCACATCTTAAGTGCACAGGAAGCCAGTGCAGGTGAGCCAGAACAGGCGTAATATGATCAAACTTTCTTGTTCTTGTCAAAAGTCTTGCAGCCGCATTTTGTACCAACTGTAATCTTTTAATGCTAGACATGGGGAGACCCGAAAATAATACGTTACAGTAATCGAGACGAGACGTAACAAACGCATGGATAATGATCTCACCGTCTTTAGTGGACAGAATGGAGCGAATTTTAGCGATATTGCGGAGATGAAAGAAGGCCGTTTTAGTAACGCTTTTAATGTGTGCCTCAAAGGAGAGAGTTGGGTCGAAGATAATACCCAGATTCTTTACCGTGTCGCCTTGTTTAATTGTTTGGTTGTCAAATGTTAGAGTTGTATTATTAAATAGAGTTCGGTGTCTAGCAGGACCGATAATCAGCATTTCCGTTTTTTTGGCATTGAGTTGCAAAAAGTTAGCGGACATCCATTGTTTAATTTCATTAAGACACGCCTCCAGCTGACTACAACGGATTGTAGTCAGCCGGCATGTTGGTCAGCTTTAGGGGCATGTAGAGTTGGGTGTCATCAGCATAACAGTGAAAGCTAACACCGTATTTGCGTATGATGTCACCTAGCGGCAGCATGTAGATGCTTAAGAGTGCAGGGCCAAGGACCGAACCCTGGGGAACTCCACACGTTACCTTAACGTAGTCCGAGGTCACATTGTTATGGGAGACACACTGCATCCTATCAGTAAGATAAGAGTCAAACCAAGACAGGGCTAAGTCTGACATACCAATTTGTGTTTTGATACGTTCTAATAAAATATTATGATCGACGGTATCGAAAGCAGCGCTAAGATCGAGGAGCAGCAACATAGATGACGCATCAGAATCCATCGTTAGCAATAGATCATTAGTCATTTTTGCGAGGGCTGTCTCCGCGGAGTGATTTGCCCTGAAACCGGATTGAAAGGTTTCACATAGATTGTTAGACGCTAAGTGTTCATTTAACTGCTCCGCAACAATTTTTTCGAGGATTTTTGAAATAAAGGGAAGGTGAGACACCGGTCGGTAGTTTACCATGAGGTCAGGATCGAGGTTAGGTCTTTTAAGAAGGGGATGAATAACCGCTTTTTTGAATGCTAGGGGAACAGTGCCCGAGGAAAGTGATAAGTTTATAATATTTAGCACTGATGGACCTAATAATACAAAGAGCTCCTTGATCAGTTTCCCAGGAAGAGGGTCAAGTAAACATGTTGTTTGTTTTATTCCATTTACACGTAACAATTCCTCTAATGTTATTTCCTCAAAACGAGAGAAACTATTTTGGAGGGCAGTAATCGCCGTATATACAATCGTGTCAGTGTTAATAGAACCCCGTTGTAGCTGGGACGCATTGTCTTTAATCTCCTTTCTAATGACTTCAATTTTCTTACTAAAGAATTGCATAAAGTCATCAGCTGAGTGGGTGGAGCTACTGGAAGGAGTCCCTTGTTGGGTTAGCGATGCTACCGTACTAAACAAAAAATTGTTTGAGTGCTTTGAAAGCTACAAACCCCGTTTCCATATGAGTTGGGAAATTGTGTTATATGTAAATATAAACGGAATACAATGATTTGCGAATCATTTTCAAACCATATTCAATTGAATGCACATCAAAGACAAGATATTTGATGTTCAAAGTCAAATTCTTTTTTTTTTGTGCAAATAAGAATTAACTTAAAATTTCATGGCTGCAACACGTGCCAAAGTAGTTGGGAAAGGGCATGTTCACTACTGTGTTACATTACCTTTTCTTTTAACCACACTCAATAAACGTTTGGGAACTAAGGAAATTAATTGTTGAAGCTTTGAAAGTGGAATTATTTACCATTCTCATTTTATGTAGAGCTTCAGTCGTTCAACAGTTTTTACGAAGCCACACTGTTAGTAACAAACCCTGGGTAACACAAGAAATTAAAGCTGTCCTCAACAAGAAGAAAGCTGCCTTCAGGAGTGGAGACAGGGAGGCAATGAGAGCAGCACAGCGGGAGGTGAAACGATGCATGAGGGAGGCTAAGGACAGCTACAGGAAGAAGCTGGAGCAGAAGCTGCAGCAGAACAACATGAGGGAGGTCTGGGAAGGTGTGAAAACCATCACAGGCCACAAAACAAAGACCAGAGCTGTTGTGGGGACAATAGAGAGGGCCAATGAGATGAATAACCTCTTCAACCGGTTTAACCAGCCCGTGTCCTCTTCATCCCCCACTCCCCATCACAGCCACCCCCTCTTCTGCTCCCATCAACGAACCTCCCCCCCAGCCATGGCAGCACCCCCCTCCACCACCTCTACACAGACATTAGTCATCTCCGCGGACCAGGTCAGAGGTCAACTGAGGAAGCTACAGCCAAGGAAAGCAGCAGGCCCAGACAAGCTGTGCCCCCGACTCCTGAAGACCTGTGCTGCAGAACTTGGTGAACCACTTCAAAGGATCTTCAACCTCAGCCTGCAGCTGGGAAGAGTGCCCACCCTCTGGAAGACGTCATGCATCGTTCCAGTTCCCAAAAAGAACTGCCCCAGTGAGCTGAACGACTACAGACCAGTGGCTCTCACCTCTCATCTAATGAAGACATTGGAGCGGCTCTTTCTCAGCCTCCTCAGACCACAAGTGCAACATGCCCAGGACAGCCTACAGTTTGCGTACCAGGCAGGCGTTGGTGTGGAGGATGCTATCCTTTACCTGCTGCATCGAGCCCACTCACACCTGGATAAGGGAAATGGCACTGTGAGGATCCTGTTCCTGGACTTCTCGAGTGCTTTTAATACCATCCAGCCCCGCCTCCTTCAGGACAAGCTCTACAAAATGCGAGTGGACCCCTGCCTGGTTGCCTGGATTTCGAACTACCTCACCGACAGGCCACAGTACGTCAGACTGAAGGACATCACGTCTGACACCGTGATCAGCAGCACCGGAGCACCGCAGGGAACTGTGTTGGCCCCTCTTCTCTTCACCCTGTACACCGCTGACTTCTGCTACAACTCAGAGATGTGTCACATCCAGAAGTACGCGGATAACACAGCCATCGTCGGGTGCATCAGGGACGGCAGAGAGGAGGAGTTTCGGAATCTGGTGAGGGACTTTGTTGTCTGGTGCCACACGAACCTCTTGCAGCTCAATCCATCAAAGACCAAGGAGCTGGTCATTGACTTTGGGAGGTCGAGTCCACGGTCACAACCTATTGTGATCGAGGGAGTTGAGGTACAGACCGTGGACTCATTCAAGTACCTCGGGGTTTGGGTGGACAATAAGCTGGACTGGACTGTTAACATGGACCACCAGTACAAAAAAGGACAGAGAAGGCTGTACTTCCTCAGGAGACTGCACTCTTTCAACATCTGCAAAAAACTCCTGTGGATGTACTACCAGTCTGTGGTTGCCAGTGTTCTGTTCTACGTGGTAGTGTGCTGGGGGGGTAGTACATCTAAGAAGGACAGCTCCAGACTTGAGAAACTGATCAGGCGGGCCGGTTCTACAATCGGAATGAAACTGGACACACTGGTGACGGTGGCAGAGAAGAGGACTGTTGACAAACTAGTGAGCATCCTGGATGATGCCAGTCACCCTCTGCATAGCGTTATCAGCAGCCAGAGGAGCCTGTTCAGTTCTTGACTGCTTCATCCCAAGTGCAGGACTAATAGACTCAAAAACTCATTTGTCCCACACGCCATTAGACTGTACAACTCCTCGCTGGGGCGGGGGGGACTAGGATGACAGGGGATGCAAAACAATAACAGTGCAATACGTTATAATAACATGGTCACTACTGCCTACTTTGTCTTGTTATATTCTTATTTTACTGTTATATTTTTACTACCATTGTTGCTTTTTAGTTTTTATTCTCATTGTAATATTTCTCTTTTTTGTTTCCATTTAAACCCCCATTATTTACTTTTTACTTTTATTTAAATTGATCTCAACTCTGTACACTGCTGCTGGAATTTTAATTTTCCTGAAGGAACTCTCCTAAAGGAATCAATAAAGTACTATCTATCTATGTATCTATCTATCTTTTGTAACACGTGCTGAATGTGGCTAGGCATTGTCTTGTTGAAATAAGCAGGGGCGTCCATGAAAAAGACGGCGCTTAGATGGCAGCATATGTTGTTCCAAAACCTGTATGTATCTTTCAGCATGAATGGTGCCTTCACAGACGTGTAAGTTACCCATGCCTTGGGCACTAATGGACCCCCATACCATCACAGATTCTGGCTTTTGAACTTTGCGTCAATAACATTCTGGATGGTTCGCTTCCCCTTTGGTCCGGATGACATGACGTCGAATATTTCCAAAAACAATTTGAAATGTGGACTCGTCGGACCACTTTTCCACTTTGCATCAGTCAATCTTAGATGATCTCAGGTCCAAAGAAGCCGGCGGCGTTTCTGGATGATGTTGATAAATGGCTTTTGCTTTGCATAGTAGCGCTTTAACTTGCACTTACAGATGTAGCGACAAACTGTATTTAGTGAAAGTGGTTTTCTGAAGTGTTCCTGAGCCTATGTGGTGATATCCTTTAGCGAATGATGTCGGTTTTTGATACAATGCCGTCTGAGGGATCGCAGGTCACGGTCATTCAATGTTGGTGTCACACCTGGGTGAAGTATTGTCTGGGTTTTGTCTGGTTTCATGTTGTCTTGTCATTTCCTGTTTTATTTTGAAAGGTTAACTCTTCCTCTCGTTTCAGGTCACTTGCCCTTCCTCCTGTTTCACTGGTCTGATGTCTCTCCTGATTGCCTGATTGTGCCCACCTGTGTCACCCTCCCTCATGTGTATAAATGTCTGGTCCTCCTCTTGTCTTGTGCCAGAGTATATCGTCTCGCTACGTGCCTCCAGCCTTGTCCACAGCCTTGTCCACAGCCTTGAATCACGTTTGCTAAGTATTGCCTTGCCTTGCCTTGCCTTATTTATTGATTTCTTTGTTTCCTCTGAGAAAGAGTGATTTTGTTTGCTAAAGTTTTTGGTCAAGAATTTTGTGTTTAAATTTCAGTGCTTTGCCTTCTTTTTTTTCCCTCCTCTTGGAGCGCTTTACTTTGTAGTTATCTCAGCTTTTTATAGTGTACTTTCTGTTTAAAGTTTCTTGTCTCCTCTGCGTGAGTGATTTACTTTCTTTTAGCTAAATCATAGATGGTTGTTCTTTTTGTTATTAGATTTATGTGTAATTTTGCTATTGCCTTTTTCCTCCCTATGGAGTGATTTTTTGTTTATAGCGTTTTGCCTATGTCTTTTGTTATCATAGATTCCATGGCCGCATTGCTTTAATCACTCTGTTCAAAGAGATTTCAAAGAAAACTGTTCGATAAAGCCTGTGTCAATTGTCCCCCTTCTGCACCTGAGTCCTCATTCTCGCCAAGGTTTAACAGTTGGTTTCGGGCCATGCCGCTTATGTGGAGTGATTTCCCCAGTTTTTCTGAAACTTTTGATGATATTATCAATGTTTATTTATACAGCCCTAAATCACAAGTGTCTCAAAGGGATATACAAACCACAACGACATCCTCGGTAGAGCGCACATAAGGGCAAGGAAAACTCACCCCAGTGGGACGTCGAGTGCAATGGATGTCGAGTGGGTCTAACATGATATTGTGAAAGTCCAATCCATAGTGGATCTAACATAACCGTGAGAGTCCAGTCCAAAATGGATCCAATATAGTAGGGAGAGTCCCGTCCAAAGTGGAGCCAGCAGGAAACCATCCCAAGCGGAGGCGGATCAGCAGCGCAGAGATGCCCCCAACCGATACACAGGCGAGCGGTCCATCCTGGGTTCCGACTCTGGACGAGCGGTCCATTCTGGGTCCCGACTCTGGACAGCCAGTACTTCATCCATGGCCACCGGACCGGACCCACTCCACTGGTCTAAAAAGGGGGTCTATTTAAAGGCTAGATTATACAAATGAGTTTTAAGTTGAGACTTAAATGCTTCTACTGGGGTAGCATCTCAAACTGTTACCGGGAGGGCATTCCAGAGTACTGGAGCACGAATGGAAAACACTCTATAGCCCGCAAACTTTTTTTGGGCTCTGGGAATCACTAACAAGCTGGAGTCCTTTGAACGCAGATTGCTTGCTGGGACGTATGGTACAATACAATCGCCAAGATAGGCTGGAGCAAGACCGTGTAGTATTTTATACGTAAGTAGTAAAACCTTAAAGTCACATCTTAAGTGCACAGGAAGCCAGTGCAGGTGAGCCAGTATAGGCGTAATATGATCAAACTTTCTTGTTCTTGTCAAAAGTCTAGCAGCTGCATTTTGTACCAACTATAATCGTTTAATGCTAGACATGGGGAGACCCGAAAATAATACGTTACAGTAATCGAGACGAGACGTAACAAAGGCATGGATAATGATCTAAGCGTCGTTAGTGGACAAAATGGAGCGAATTATAGCGATATTACGGGGATGAAATAAGGCCGTTTTAGTAACGCTTTTAATGTGTGACTCAAACGAGAGAGTTGGGTCAAAAATAATACCCAGATTCTTTACCAAGTCGCCTAGTTTAATTGTTTGGTTGTCAAATGTTAAAGTTGTATTATTAAATAAAGGTCGGTGTCTAGCAGGACCGACAATTAGCATTTAGTTTTTTTTGGCGTTGAGTTTCAAAAATTTAGCGGACATCCACTGTTTAATTTCATTAAGACACGCCTCCAGCTGACTACAATCCAGCGTGTTGGTCAGCTTTAGGGGGATCTAGAGTTGGGTGCCATCAGCATAACAGTGAAAGCTAACACCGTATGTGCGTATGATGTCACCTAGCGGCAGCATGTAGATACTGAAGAGTGCAGGGCCAAGGACCGAACCCTGGGGAACTCCGCACGTTACCTTAACATAGTCCGAGGTCACATTGTTATGGGAGACGCACTGCATCCTGTCAGTAAGATAAGAGTTAAACCAAGACAGGGCTAAGTCTGACATACCAATTCGTGTTTTGATACGCTCTAATAAAATATTATGATCGAGGGTATCAAAAGCAGCGCTAAGATCGAGGAGCAGCAACATAGATGACGCATCAGAATCCATCGTTAGCAATAGATCATTAGTCATTTTTGCGATGGCTGTCCCCGTAGAGTGATTTGCCCTGAAACCGGATTGAAAGGTTTCACAAAGATTGTTAGACGCTAAGTGTTCATTTTGCTGCTTTGCAACAATTTTTTCGAGGATTTTCAAAAGAAAGGGAAGGTGAGACACCGGTCGGTAGTTTACCATGAGGTCAGGGTCGAGGTTAGGTCTTTTAAGGAGAGGATGCTTGGGCAACTAGTGCCAGAGGAAAGTGATAAGTTTATAATATTTAGCACTGATGGACCTAATAATACAAAGAGCTCCTTGATAAGTTTCCCAGGAAGTGGGTAAAGTAAACATGTTGTTTGTTTCATTCCATTTACACGTTGTAACAATTCTTCTAATGTTATTTCATCAAAACGAGAGAAACTATTTTGGAGGGCAGTATCCGCCGTATATACAATCGTATGTGTGTTATTAGAACCCAGTTGTAGCTGGGACGCATTTTCTTTAATCTCCTTTCTAACGAGTTAAATTTTCTTATTAAAGAAATTCAGAAAGTCTTCTGCCGAGTGGGTGGAGCTACTGGAAACTCCCTTGTTGGGTTAGCGATGCTACTGTACTAAACAAACATTTAGTATCGCTTTTATTAAGGCGAATGAGATTTGAGTAATATTTAGCTTTTGCTAAGGTAAGCATGCGTTTATAAGTTATTAAACTATTACTCCATACTTGATGGAAAACCAAGTTTGGTCGCGCGCCATTTGCCTTCCAGTTTTCTACATGATAATTTATGAGCTCTAGTTTCTTCTGAAAAACCATGAGGTACGCCTTTTTGGAGCCTTTTTTAACTTCAGCGGTGCTATACTATCAATTGTTTCGCGCAGGGCTTAGTTAAAGTTGTTAGTGAGGTTATCAATAGAGCCCACATACTTTGGGAATTGTGCCATTACTGAGGGCAGTAGGCCAGCAAGAGTTGTCGTTGTGGCAGCATTAATGTTGCGGCTGCTATAGCAGTTATTATTATTATTAGCTTGCCAAACATGAGTCTGAACTTCTAATTTTATAAGATAATGATCGGACATTACTTTAGTATACGGTAGTATCACAACTTTGGAAACGGTGATACCGCTGACAAGCACTAGGTCTATCGTATTACCGTTGCGATGCGTGGGTTCATTTATTATTTGTGTAAGACCACAGCTATCAATTATAGTCTGGAGCGCCAAGCACGGTGGGTGCGATGGTGTATTCATATGAATATTAAAATCCTCCATTATAATTATCTTATCGGCGTGCGTCATTAGATCAGCAACGAACTTTGAGAATTCACTGATAGTCTGAATAGGGCCCTGGGGGCTGTAGATAACAGCCAGGTATAGAGGCAGCAGTGTGACAGACCTCATTGTAAGCACCTCTAACGATTTATTTATGTATTTATTATTTAGGTTAGGACTAAGGTTAAAGTTTTCGTTGTATATTAGTGCGACCCCCCCCCCACCCCACCCCTTTTAAGGGGGCGGGCAATATGCGCATTCGTATAGTTAGGAGGAGATGCCTCATTTAGCACAAACAAGTCGTCTGGTTTAGGCCAGGTTTCGCTGAGACCGATGATGTCAAGATTGTTGTCTCTAATTATGTGAGTTGTGTATTATTCTAAGAAAATTGCTATGTGTGTAGGGATTATCCAGCCTGGCGCTTGCTAGTTCTAACTTAACTGACTCCTCACCCAGACTAGTAGGCTCGCGTCTTCCATTTAAATCCAGCTTTAGGTAGTCCAGTTTGTTCTCCAGGGAGCGGACGTTTGAAAGCAGGATGGAAGGAAGCGGCGTTCTGTGGGGATTAGCCTTTTGACTTGTTGTTAGCCCCGCTCGACATACCCGCTTCTGCTTCCTATCACACCGCTTACGTGTCTTCCGTTGACGGTCCTCGCTGGTCCTATACTCCGCTGCGTCAATGTAGTATTCCCTGGATGTAGTATTCCCATGCTAGCGAGGTGGTCCAACATACATGCATCTTTCAGTCCAAAACGGGCCGGTCTATCCACATCCAGAATTGTCCTGCGGTCGTATGTGACCACGGAGTGTCCACGCTGCAAGCCAGCCAAGAAATTTTCAGAATTGTCCGGTATTTTTGCCAAATGTTTTCTTTCTACCATGAGCGTCTGTAAGCCGCAGCCCGTCAAGGCGCCGCCATCTTGATTATGGACCGTAGATGTTTAAATCCCTAAATTTCTTGCAATTGCACTTTGAGAAGCGTTGTTCTTAAAGGGGAAGATCATCACCAGACCTATGTAAGCGTCAACATATACCTTAATGTTGCAGAAAAAAGATCAAATATTTTTTTAACCTATTTCCGAACTCTAAAAGGGTGAATTTGGCGATAGAAACGCCTTTCAATTGTTTGCTGTCAAAGCAATGACCTTTCACCCGTGACATCACAACAGGAATCAATCCGCCATTTTCTCAAACACATTACACACACCAAGTCAAATCAGCTTTGTTATTTTCCATTTTTTCGACTGTTTTCCGTACCTTGGAGACATTATGCCTCATCGGTGTGTTGTCGGAGGGTGTAACAACACGAACAGGGACGGATTCAAGTTGACTTACGTGGAGTGTGCTAATCAGACATATCAATGGTAACATGCTATTTAGGCTAGCTATATGTACATATTGCATCATTATGCCTCATTTGTAGCTATATTTGCATCAAGCCTTCCCCTCCACCCACATTTAATGCCAAACAAACACATACCAATCGACGGATTCAAGTCGCACTAGTTGTCAAAAGATGGGAAGTCCCTCGTTTGTTCTGTTCTGTCGTAGCATCGCTACCGACGATAGCAATGCTACGACAGAGATGGTACAGAGATGTGTGGATATCCTGCGACACTCAAAGCATATATATTTCCAACGATAAAGTCAACAAAATCACAAAGGTGAGTTTTGTTGATGTTATTGGCTTATGTGCTAATCAGACATATTTGCGCACGGTATGACTGCAAGCTAATCGATGCTAACATGCTATTTAGGCTAGCTGTATGTACATATTGCATCATTATGCCTCATTTGTAGCTATATTTGCATCCAGCCTTTCCCTCCATCCACATTTAATGCCAAACAAACACATACCAATCGACAGATTCAAGTTGCACCAGTTGTCAAAAGATGCAATCGTTGGTTAGAAAGCGATCGCCGAATTCGTCCTCGTTGCCGTTGTCTGTCGTGATATGGCTCAATAGCTTCAGTTTCTTCTTCAATTTCGTTTTCGCTATCTGCCTCCACACTCCAACCATCTATTTCAATACATGCGTAATCTGTGGAATCGCTTAAGCCGCTGAAATCCGAGTCTGAATTCGAGCTAATGTCACTATACCTTTCTGTTCTATCCGCCATGTTTGTTTTGTATTGGCATCATGCAGTGACGTCACAGGAAAATGGACGGGTGGATATAGCGATGGTGAAAATCAGGCACTTTGAAGCAGTTTTTCGGGATATTGCGTGACTGGTAAAATTTGGGAAAAAACTTTGAAAAATAAAATGAGCCACTGGGAACTGATTTTTATTGGTTTTAACCCTTCTGAAATAATGTTCCTCTTTAAACTGTTTGACTATTTGCTCACGCAGTTGTGGACAAAGGTGTGTACCTCGCCCCATCCTTTCTTCTGTAAGACTGAACATTTTCTGGGAAGCTGTTTTTTTATCCAATCATGGCACCCACCTGTTCCCAATTAGCCTGCACACCTGTGGGATGCTCGAAGTAAGTGTTTGATGAAAATTCCTCGACTTTATCGGTGTTTATTGCCACCTTTCCCAACTTCTTTGTCACGTGTGGCTGGCATCAAATTCTAAAGTTAATGATTATTCGCAAAAAAAAAATGTTTATCAGTTTGAACATCAAATATGTTGTCTTTGTAGCATATTCAACTGAATATGGGTTGAAAAAGATTTGCAAATCATTGCATTACGTTTATATTTACATCTAACACATTTTCCCAACTCATATGGAAACGGGGTTTGTACAACGGTGACTTCCAATAGCCAGATCTTTCAAGCGCTTGTTTGCTATTAGAATTATTAATTATTTAAAAAAATACTTTGAAAAAGGTGTGTTCTTGGCTTTTATGATTGCGAACGATAGGCAAAATTCCAAAAAAAAGTGCAGTTCCCTTTTAATGGAAAACAATAACATTAGTAATGCTGTTTTTTTCCCCAACACTGTGAATGACCAATGTTTTTGTGCATGTATTAACATAATAAAAAAACGATTACAAATGTAAAATCAATGGATCTGGATACCACTTGTATACCGTATTTTTCGGACTATAAGTCGCAATTTTTTCATAGTTTGGCCGGGGGTGCGACTTATACTCAAGAGCGACTTATTTGTGAAATTATTAACACATTACCGTAAAATATCAAATAATATTATTTAGCTCATTCACGTAAGAGACTAGACGCATAAGATTTCATCGGATTTAGCAATTAGGAGTGACAGATTGTTTGTTAAACGTATAGCGTGTTCTATACGTTATAATTATTTGAATGACTCTTACCATAATATGTTACATTAACATAACAGGCACGTTCTCAGTTGGTGATTTATGCGTCATATAACGTACACTTATTCAGCCTGTTGTTCACTATTCTTTATTTATTTTAAATTGCCTTTCAAATGTCTATTCTTGGTGTTGGGTTTTATCAAATAAATTTCCCCAAAAAATGAAATTTATACTCCAGTGCGACTTATATATGTTTTTTTCCTTCTTTATTACGCATTTTCGGCAGTTGCGACTTATACTCCAAAAAATCCGGTACATACCGTAGCTTGCTGTTTGCCGTGCTATATCTTGCAGTCGCAGTAGCAAAAATGGAAAGCCAAGAAAGTGTGGGGTAGAAATTAAAACATTACTTAATGACACAGATCCCTTTAATCGGTTTAAACAGCAGTGCTGAACCTTCTTTCCACAGTGACAAAAATTTGGTCTTAAAGAAAAATAATTAAAAATAATAATTATTTTTAGTTACAACTTAAGATGGAGATTTAGTCCGTCACTAAATAGGAGGGACATATTTAAAGGCTCAGGAATATTAATGATGTCCACTGTCAAACAAACAAATTAAGTGTGTCAAAATAATTGTTTATATTAATTTCAATCATGTCAATTCATTCGCTGCATCTATTTTTACCATGTTTTTGTTTCAATGACACTGCTATGCAAAGGTAGTAAACACTAGAGCTGGACAATATGGCAAGAAAATGATCAAGATTTGTTTTTATTATAATACGATCTTGATTAATATTAAAAAATGTTATATTGTTTTAAAGCACCTGTACTAAAACAATTTAAGAAACTAGAGATTAGTTGGAAATTGTATTAGCATACTGAATTAATAAAAATAACAAAACAATTAAAAATAAAATAGAAACATGTTCATAAATTGTTAATAGTAAAAAAATTTAATAAATATTTAATTACACAGTGAATGCAGGTATGCAAGACCCAAAATAAACAAATTGGCCCATCAGGGATAATGAAGACTCTTTAAAATGTAAACATTATCCTTTCCAAATTATGATGCTACATTCGTTGTAATGTTTCTTGCTAATATGCATAATGTGCATAATCTCTAATAGCAACACAGTTCCAAGTTAAAATCTTGGTGCGGTGGTTCCACCACGGATAGCTGATAAACTGCTAGTATGCTACATCTGCTGATAGCATTAGCAAGCTGTGCAGACTCTGCTTGTAGTCTTCCACGGTTACACAAATGTCTTGTGTACCGGTATTTTTTAGTAACGCCTCCGGATTGGGTCAGTCCAAGCAGACCGTTAAAATTCTCATTTAATTATACCACTATCTGTATTTTTTTTGTCCAACCGACTATCATCATTATAACACGCTGTCACATTCAGTTTAAGTGCGGATACTACGCATGTTGTAGAAAATTATCAAGTTAGAATAATTTCAGATAAGGAAGTAGGGCTGGGCGATATATCGATATCCGCGATATATCGCGGGTTTGTCTCTGTGCGATATATAAAATGACTACATCGTAATATTCGAGTATACGTTCTCACACAGTTGCTTTTAGCTGCGCACATTACACTACTGGCTCTTCCCATTCCTTCTTGTGTCTCCTTCTCACAGACAGCGTGCGCACATTCTTACACACGTCACATACTGTCACGTCATACGTCACATACGTATAAGCCCTCGCCCAGCAGAGAGGTAGCAGCGTGGCTAACGTTAGCCATGATGCTAGCGAAGTGTTGCGAGGTATATTAAGAGAGAAAGAAGGTGCGAATATGCTAACAAATAAAGGAAGAATTAATTCCCAAGAAAAACAGCACGGGGTTCATCGTCTGGCAGTGGATGGGCTTCAAGCGGGAATATGTCGAATAGACAACTGTAATTTGTCAAGTGTGGGGCACAAGCGTTGCTACCAGAAGTAGCATTACTGCTAATTGTCACACACACTATTGGTATGGCGAATTTATTCTCTGCATTTGACCCATCACCCTTGATCACCCCCTAGGAGGTGAGGGGAGCAGTGGGCAGCAGCAGTGCAGCGCCCGGGAATCATTTTTGGTGATTTAACCTCCAATTCCAACCCCTTGATGGTGAGTGCCAAGCAGGGAGGTAATGGGTCCCATTATTATTGTCTTTAGTATGACTCGGCCGGGGTTTGAACTCACAACAGGGTTTCCCACACATTCATTTATTTGTGGCGGCCCGCCACGAAAGAATTACGGCCGCCACAAATAGATTTTTCGGCTTTTGACTCGCTCGACCGCTCATAAAAGCAATGGGACTCTGTCTGTGAATGGAGCTTGTAGTTACAACTCCGGTGCAGTAGGTGGCGGTAGCCTACTGTGCATTGTAACTCCGCCAATTGCACTTAATTCACCTGGTGGGTCAGAAGAAGAAGAAGAAGAAGAAGAAGAAGACCTTGACGACGACAACGACAAAGTAAAGGAATAACGAACCGACCAGATCAAAATACGAAGGTAAGATGTCTTGGCAAACAAGTTCAAAAGTGGTCCGAACCTGTGCAGTGTGCAGCGCCGACTCAAATTTTCTTAATTTTTATTTTAGGGACCGGGGCAGACGCACGCAGTAACAGTCACCTGTTACCATACCGACGAGCTAACGTGTCCAGGTTATAACCCTGTTGTCAATAAACACACGTGGAGACGGTGCTTCAGATACTGCATTAATACTGAAAGCTAAATTGTGCACTGTCCACTGCAGCATGTGAATGCAACGAAAAGAATTAAATCTGAGCCAACCAGCTGTTAAAATGTTGTCCAGGTTAATGTTTTAGCCATTAAAGGCCCTTCATTTCAAGAATTCAACTGTGATAAGGCTTTAAAGAGGTGGCTGACCTATTCAGATGGGTGTGTAACTGCAACTGGTCAAATAATGTGAAATAGCATTTAATTTTACATGTATGCAATACAGTATATGCAAATATTTTCTTTACTGCTGCAGTTTATGACATTAACTTTTTTTTTTATGAATCCTTAGGTGAAAACAGACCTGAGGAATCAGCTGCAAGGAGAACACCTAGCTGCCTGCCTGAGAATCTCCATCAACGTACCTGAGCCCAAGGACTTTCTTTACGATAAGGCCTTACACTATTTTTTCCGGAAGCCCCGAAAACTTCATTGCCCTAACAAGGGGTGCAAAGTCTGCAGGCAGTAGGAAACACATGGTTAAGTGTAGGGAGTAAAACTGATGGCAGTCTAAAGTTCAAGATTTTTGGAGTGGGCTTTAAGAGATATTTTAGCTTTTATATTTTATAAGATTATATATTTTTTGTAAGAACCACATCAAAAAATATATTTCAGTGAATAACTAATTGTTCAAATCTGTATATGAATATGTACATAAAGTGTTGTAATTATATTCCAACGCCGCGTTCTTCTTGGTCCGCCGCCGCTGCTACACCGCCGACCCCGCCGCCCAACCACACCACCACAAATAGATGCCAGACCTGTGGGAAACAATGCACAACCTACCAATATGTAGTATCGTTTGAAAACTCACCTGCTAATAACTTTAATAAATAAAGTTTTGGTAAATTGACTTACTTGTGATTTCCTTCTGTGCATGAAAAGTTTAAAATGAGCATGTATTAATGCAGTATGAAGAAGAATGTTTTAGACATAGAATCATACTGCTATGATTATATGCATCAAGCGTTCATTCAAAGCTAAGGCAAAATACCGAGATATAGATCGTATATCGTGATATGGCCTAAAAATATTGCGATATTAAAAAAAGGCCATATTTCCCAGCCCTGTAAGGAAGCAACACCACACAAAAGTTTGAAATACAACAACAGTCCTTCAAAGTCACGCACATGAACGCACTTTACTCACGACCACCGCTACCCCGCTTCATCAACCCGACCGTCCTGTCAGCTATCCAGTGATCCATAGGCCAGTGACAATCTATTCAAAAAGGTGAACATTTGAAATAATCACTCGGTCTTTCTATTCATATAAAAAGGTACACACGACTTAGTATACACACGTTGGCGGCTGAAAACACTGGCTTCGGGTCAGTCACTCAAATAGGTCCCTGTGCAACATTAATATGAATAAGAATTCCTATTCTTACAAACTGCACACCCACCTGACATGGCAATTGATTTTATTGATTAATATTATATATTTGATGGGAAATATCAAGGTAAAGGTTATATTTTTTACATTTTACATTCCAAATTATTATTTTTTTTTTTTTAAAGATACTATATGGACAATCAGTAGAAAATTTATATACTGAGTGTAATTGTGATGTACAAACCCCGTTTCCATATGAGTTGGAAAATTGTGTTAGATGTAAATATAAACTGAATACAATGATTTGCAAATCATTTTCAACCCATATTCAGTAGAATATGCTACAAGGACAACATATGTGAAGTTAAAACTGATAAACATTTTTTTTTTGCAAATAATCATTAACTTTACAATTTGATGCCAGCAACACATGACAAAGAAGTTGGGAAAGGTGGCAATAAATACTGATAAAATTTAGGAATGCTCATCAAACACTTATGTGGAACATCCCACAGGTGTGCAGGCTAATTGGGAACAGCTGGGTGCCATGATTGGGTATAAAAGCAGCTTACATGAAACAAGGATGGGGCAAAGGTCACCAATTTGTAAGCAAATTGTCAAACAGTTTT
The DNA here is from genome assembly GCF_033978795.1 of Nerophis ophidion. NCBI lineage: Eukaryota > Metazoa > Chordata > Actinopteri > Syngnathiformes > Syngnathidae > Nerophis > Nerophis ophidion. Next base: position 32,986,587 of record NC_084618.1, on the reverse strand, counting down.
AGAACAACATTTCTCAATGAGCTATTGCAAGGAATTTAGGGATTTTACAATCTACGGTCTGTAAAATCATCAAAAGGTTCAGAGAATCTGGAGAAATCACTGCAAGTAAGCGATGATATGACGGACTTTTGATCCCTCAGGCGGTACAGCATCAAAAACCGACATCAGTGTTTAAAGGATATCACCACATGGACTCAGGAACACTTCATAAAACCACTGTCAGTAACTACAGTTGGCCGCTACATCTGTAAGTGCAAGTTAAAACTCTGCTATGCAAAGCGAAAGCCATTTATCAACAACACCAAGGAACGCCGCCGGCTTCGCTGGGCCCGAGCTCATCTAAGATGGACTGATGCAAAGTGGAAAAGTGTTCTGTAGTCTGACGTGTCCACATTTCAAATTATACTTGGAAACTGTGGACGTGGTGTCCTCCAGAACAAAGAGGAAAATAACCTTCCGGATTGTTATAGGCGCAAAGTTCAAAAGCCAGCATCTGTGATGGTATGGGGGTGCATTAGTGCCCTCGGCATGGGTAACTTACACATCTGTGAAGGCACCATTAATGCTGAAAGGTAAATACAGGTTTTGGAGCAAAATATGTTGTCATCCAAGCAACGTTAACATGGACGCCCCTGCTTATTTCAGCAGAACAATGCCAAGCCGCGTTTTACAACAGCGTGGCTTTGTAAAAAAAAGAGTGCGAGTACTTTCCTGGCCCGCCTGCAGTCCAGCCCTGTCTCCCATCGAAAATGTGTGCCGCATTATTTAGCGTAAGATACGACAGTGGAGACCTCGGACTGTTGAACGACTAAAGCTCTACATAAAACAAGAATGGGAAAGAATTCCACTTTTAAAATTTCAACAATTAGTTTCCTCAGTTCCCAAACGTTTATTGAGGGTTGTTAAAAGAAAATGTGATGTAACACAGTGGTGAACATGTTCTTTCCCAACTACTTTGGCACGTGTTGCAGCCATGAAATTCTAAGTTGATTTATCATTTCCCAAAAAAATCAAGTTTATGAGTTTGAACATCAACTATCTTGTCTTTGTAGTGCATTCAATTTAATATGGGTTGAAAAGGATTTGAAAATCAATGTATTCCGTTTCTATTTACATCTAACACAATTTCCCAACTCATATGGAAACGGGGTTTGTACACATACATACATACATACATATACATATGTATATATATATATATATATATATATATATATATATATATATATATATATATATATATATATATATATATATATATATATATATATATATATATATATATATATATATATATATATATATATATATATATATACACACAGATATATATACATATATACACACATATATATATACATATACATGTATGTATACATATATATATATATACACACATATATACACGCACATATATATATATACACTGTATATATATATATACACATATATATAAAATAACACATGAAAACAAGAGGGAAATACAGAAGGATGACACAAGAGCACAGAGCTCCTGCCAACTGCAGCCACTACAGCGATGCCATCTTTCATACATATTTGTACGTGGTATTGCAATGTAATCAAGCTAGCATCGTTAGCATGAGCTAATATGTCGACATGTTTACGAGTGTGTGTGTTAGTATTATTAACATACAACATCATTCTTTTTATATAGATTCAGTTTCACAAATTTCTTTGTAAATTCACCAGTATGTAAACCTGGCGTTATGAGTCTGTTTAGCTGATTGGAGAGCGAGCTTCTGCAGCTAGTGGGTCCATGACGATGACTTCTGTTTTGTTGGATCAGGTGTTTTACTGCCGTGTTGCAGGCACGGTTTGGAAACATTTAACTTCGGTAAATAACATTTACAAAATCATTCTGTCTAAGAAACTAATTTCGCATTGTATCTGTGGCTCACAGTCCGGTGAGGCTAATATATGGGGAAAAAAATTTCCCTACCATGAATTTATTAACGTGGACCCCGACTTAAACACGTTGAAAAACTTATTCGGGTGTTACCATTTAGTGGTCAATTGTACGGAATATGTACTGAACTGTGCAATCTACTAATAAAAGTATCAATCAATCAAAAAAAACAAAACTCAAATTTAGTGGGTGCAGCTGGTCTACTGGTACGCTCTATAGTCTGAAAAATATGGTATTTAACCAGTGCTTGATCAGTGAAACAAATGGTGTTAGTCCACCAGGGGCATATTATTTGTGTTGTCAAGAGCCTGAACGTTAACAGTGTTGACAAGATCTACAAATAAAGCCCTACTTCATCTAACTCTACCCAACAAGTATGTTTTATCTACCCATAAAATAGCCCACAACCAGGATTACAACAAAAATCTTTGAAACAACAAATGTCAGTTATTTGTTCTTCAGACAACTTTTACTGCTTTGATTACATTTTGACAATTGAATCGAGTCAGTCAACACTAGACACATGTCTTCCATTTTTGTAAAAGCGAAAACAATTTACAAAAAAGAGAATACAAGATCAAATATGTAAGTATTTCTATTACTGCTTCATAGATACTAAAGGTTCAGCCACAGTAGCTGATGTGTTTGAATAAAAAGGGCAGAGTGATCAATCAGCAGTGTGGCCATCTGAATGCCTGATTACACAGTGATGCTGTGCAACAACACTATGTTTCTCTGCAGAAGTATCATTTGGCGAGTAACAAAACCTTATATTGTATTAGACTAAGGGGTCACCCTTCATTTTATTTTAAATGTTATTTTGTACATGATGCCGGATCACAACAAGTGAAATGATATTATTTTATCATTTTACTTGACACCATTCATCTTGTTTATACGACAGCAAGTTTTGATTTTAATTGTGTGGTTTTTGCTTTTTAAGTGTTTCCACTCAGTGGCCTAGTACCTACTCAGTGGCCTAGTGGTTAGAGTGTCCGCTCTGAGATCGGTAGGTTGGGAGTTCAAATCCCCACCGAGTCATACCAAAGAATATTAAAAAAAAAGGGTCCCATTACCTCCCTGCTCGGCACTCATCATCAGGGGTTGGAAGTACCATAAAATGATTCCTGGGCGGGGCGCCGCTGCTGCCCACTGCTCCCCTCACCTCCCAAGGGGTGATCAAGGGTATGGGTCAAATGCAGAGGACAAATTTTACCACACCTAGTGTGTGTGTGACAATCATCTTTAACTAGTGCTTTTCTGTAATACTATTTTGTGAAATGTAACTGTGGATGTGCGTTTGCAAATATATTTCACTTAAAGTCAAATACGACAAATTACATGTCCAACTATTTACATACAGTATGTGGATGAAGTCTTTAAAGCTACCATATACGATATCGCTTATCTTGTGTTTGGATTTGATTTCCATCATGATTTTAAAAAAATAAACGGTATTAAAGGCCTACTGAAACCCACTACTACCCACCACGCAGTTTAATAGTTTATACATCAATGATGAAATATTACCATTGCCACACATGCCAATACGTCTTTTTTAGTTTACTGAATTACAATTTTAAATTTCCCGGGAGTTTTGTCTTGAAAACGTCGTGTAATGATGACGTATACGCGTGACGTCACAGGGTTTTAGGAAGTGTGAGAGCTACGAACACACTCAGCTAAATGTCGTCTGCTTTAACGGCATAATTATACAGTATTTTGGACATCTGTGTTGCTGAATCTTTTGCAATTTGTTCAATTAAAGATGGAGTAGAAAGATGGAGGTGAGAAGCTTTAGCCTTTAGCTACACAATACACGGTGAATTCTTGTTTAAAATTCCCGGGGATGAAAATTTACTATGGATCACAGCACGGTCAAGCAGACATGGATCAAGACCAAATGTCAACCAGCAGGTTTCGGTGAGAAAATTGTGGTTAAAAAGTCGCCACTTACCGGATATCAGCTGAGCTTGTGGCTCCCTACAGCTGCCGTCGACGTCCCCGAGACACTGCGCGTCAACACCCGGCCGGCCATAGACGTACACTTCCGACTATCAGGTACGGTTAAACTCACTAAAACACTAGCAACAGAATAGAAAGATAAGGGATTTCCCAGAATTATCCTAGTAAATGTGTTTAAAAACATCGGAAAACGTCCCAATGCCATGGGACCCGGCCAAGCTCAGCCCGAAGAGGCAACATGGGTCCCCCCTCCAATGGGCTCACCACCCTTAGCAGGGGCCATAGAGGAGTGCAATGTGAGTTGGGCGGCAGCCGAAGGCAGGGCACTTGGCGGTCCGATCCTCGGCTACATAGGCTATCTCTTGGGACGTGGAACGTCACCTTACTGGGGGGGAAAGGAACCTGAGCTAGTGCGCGAGGTAGAGAAGTTCCGGCTGATTATAGACGGACTCACCTCGACGCACAGCAAGGGCTCTGGAACCACTTCCCTCGAGAGGGACTGGACTCTCTTCCACTCTGGCGTTGCCGGCAGTGAGAGGCGACGACCTGGGGTAGCAATTTTTGTTGCCCCCCGGCTCAAAGCCTGTATGTTGGAGTTCAAACCAGTAGAAAAGAGGTTAGACTCCCTCCGCCTTCGGGTGGGGAGACGGGTCCTGACTGTTGTTTGTGCTTACGCACCAAACAGCAGTTCAGAGTACCCACCCTTTTTGGATACACTCGAGGGAGTAGTGGAAAGTTCTCCCCCGGGTGATTCCTTGTCCTACTGGAGGACTTCAACGCTCATGTTGGCAACGACAGTGAAACCTGGAGAGGCGTGATTGGGAAGAATGGCTGCCCGGATCTGAACCCGAGTGGTGTTTTGTTTTTGGACTTTTGTGCTCGTCACAGTTTGTCCATAACAAACACAATGTTCAAACATAAGGGTGTCCATATGTGCACGTGGCACTAGGATACCCTAGGCCACAGTTCCATGATCGACTTTGTAGTTGTGTCATCGGATTTGTGGCCTCATGTTTTGGACACTCGGGTGAAGAGAGAGCCGGAGCTTTCTACTGATCACCACCTGGTGGTGAGTTGGCTGCGATGGTGGGGAAGGATGCCGGACAGACCTGGCAGGCCCAAACGCATTGTGAGGGTCTGCTGGGAACGTCTGGCAGTCTCCTGTCAGAGAGAGTTTTAATTCCCGCCTCCGGAAAAACTGAGGAGTTTCAATTTCCGCCTGCGGAAAAACTTTGAACATGTCACGAGGGAGTTGCTGGACATTGATTGAGTCCGAGTGGACCATATTCCGCACTTCTATTGTCGAGGCGGCTGATTGGAGCTGTGGCCGCAAGGTAGTTGGTGCCTGTCGGGGCGGTAATCCTAAAACCCGTTGGTGGACACCAGTGGTGAGGGATGCTGTCAAACTGAGGAAGGAGTCCCATTGGGTACTTTTGGCTCCTGATGACGCCTGCGCGTGACGTCACGGATTGTAGAGGACATTTTGTGCCAGCATCGTGCCCAGCTATTAAGTCGTCTGTTTTCATCACAAAGTTCCACAGTATTCTGGTTTTTGGTTAATCTTTTGCAATTTGTTCAATGAAAAATGGAGACATTAAAGAAGAAAGCTGTAGGTGGGAACCGGTGTATTGCGACCGGCTTTAGCAACACAAACATAGCTGGTGTTTCATTGTTTACATTCCCGAAAGATGACAGTCAAGCTTTACCATGGAACAGAGATGTTAAGCGAACATGGTTGGATTGGACCACACACACAAAGTACAGCGTATTATGCAGCGATCATTTTTACCATTCTGTATTCTGAAGGCGATTTATGTCGTGTGCTAAACCAGCATCAATATCAGCAGCGTCCTCCTGACCGTCACCATCAGCGTCGGGTTCAAAGCGGTATGGCTCTATCCCTTGTTGCGGTTGGGCCTGGTCGAGTGGTACTGCCACCCCCACGGCAGCCACGGCGCCTCTCACAGCATCTTCCCTATCTGAATCGCTCCCACTGCTCTCGAGTCTTTTTTTTTTCTAGTCCTTCACTCTCACTTTCCTCATCCACGAATCTTTCATTCTCGCTCAAATTAATGGGGAAATCGTCGCTTTCTCGGTCTGAATTGCTCTAGCTGCTGGTGGCCATTATTGTAAACATTGTTCAGATGTGAGGCGCTCCACAACACGTGACGTCATGCGCATATCGTCTGCTACTTCCGGTACAGGCAAGGCTTTTTCATCAGCACGAAAAGTTGCGAACTTTATCGTCGATGTTCTCTACTAAATCCTTTCAGCAAAAATATGGCAATATCGCGAAATGATCAAGTATGACATATAGAATGGACCTGCTATCCCCGTTTGAATAAGAAAATCGCATTTCCGTAGGCCTTTAACGCTCTGGATGCTGTAGAGCTGTCTTGGTTGACAAGACTCTGCAGCATCGTGTGGACATCGGGGGCGGTGCCTCTGAATTGGCGGAAAGGGTGGTCCCTCTCATTAAGAAGGGGGACCGGAGGGTGTGTTCCAACTATCGTGGGATCACACTCCTCAGCCTTCCTGGTAAGGTTTATTCGGGTGTACTGGAGAGGAGGCTACGCCGGATAGTCGAACCTCGGATTCAGGAGGAACAGTGTGGTTTTCGCCCCGTTCGTGGAACTGTGGACCAGCTCTATACTCTCGGCAGGGTTTTTGAGGGTGCATGGGAGTTTGCCCAACCATTCTACATGTGCTTTGTGGACTTGGAGAAGGCATTCGACCGTGTCCCTCGGGAAGTCCTATAGGGAGTGCTCAGAGAGTATGGGGTATCAGACTGTCTGATTGTGGCAGTTCGCTCCCTGTACAATCGGTGTCAGAGCTTGGTCCGCATCGCCGGCAGTAAGTCGGACACTTTTCCAGTGAGGGTTGGACTCCGACAAGGCTGTCCTTTGTCACCGATTCTGTTCATAACCTTTATGGACAGAATTTCTAAGCGCAGTCAAAGCGTGGAAGGGTTCCAGTTTGGTGGCCACATGATTAGGTCTCTGTTTTTTGCAGATGATGCGGTCCAGATGGCTTCATCTGACCGGGATCATCAGCTCTCACTGGATCGGTTCACAGCCGAGTGTGAAGCGACCAGAATGAGAATCAGCGACCTCCAAGTCCGATTCCATAGTTTTGGCCCGGAAAAGGGTGGGGAGGAGACCCTACCCCAAGTGGAGGAGTTGAAGTACCTAGGAATCTTGTTCACGAGTGAGGGAAGAGTGGATCGTGAGATCGACAGGCGGATCGGTGCGGCGTCTTTAGTAATGCGGACATTGTGGTGAAGAAGGAGCTGAGCCGGAAGGCAAAGCTTTCAATTTACCGGTCGATCTACGTTCCCATCCTCACCTATGGTCATGAGCTTTGCGTTATGACCGAAAGGACAAGATCACAGGTACAAGCGACCGAAATGAGTTTCCTCCGCCGGGTGGCAGGGCTCTCCCTTAGAGATAGGGTGAGAAGCTCTGCCATCTGGGAGGAGCTCAAAGTAAAGCCGCTGCTCCTCCACATCGAGAGGAGCCAGATGAGGTGGTTCCGGCATCTGGTCTGGATGCCACCCGAACGCCTCGCTAGGGAGGTGTTTAGGGCACGTCCAACCAGTAGGAGGCCACCGGGAAGACCCAGGACACGTTGGGAAGACAATGTCTCCCGGCTGGCCTCGGAACGCCTCGGGATCCCCCGGGAAGAGCTGGACGAAGTGGCTGGGAAGAGGGTAGTCTGGGCTTGCCTGCTTAGGCTACTGCCCCCGCGACCCGACCTCGGATAAGCGGAAGAAGATGGATGGAAATCTATACAATACATCACACCATAGGCTATACAAACCAAAGCTGACAGAGAGGAACCATGCATTTTCTGGCCTTCAGAGCGGACAAAAGTTTTCAAAAACAAAAACTAACTCTTAGATAAGACAAAGTATTAACAAAACTCTACATTATAATATACGACAAACAACTACACATTTTTTATGAAACAAATTATAATAATGAACACCATTCACTTTGAAGGGCAGACTTCTATGACATCTACTTTGAGCTGCTTTGCCGTCAAACACACAATCAACAGTTTCTCCTATTTTCCAACCTCCAAAAACCTGGGGATAAATTGATTGGCAACACTAAAATTGGCCCTGTTGTGTGAATGTGAGTGTGAATGTTGTCTGTCTATTTGTGTTGGCCCTGTGATGAGGTGGCGACTTGTCCAGGGTGTACACCGCCTTCTGCCCGATTGCAGCTGAGATAGGCTCCAGCACCCCCCGTGACCCCGGTAGAAAATGGATGGATGGATGGATGGCTATTTCCAAGTAAAATATTTAAGCACAAAGAAGGATGCATCAGTTATTTCAACACTGGTGCTCCAACTACAGTATTAGAAGTTGTTAAGTTATCATGAACTTGCCAATGAAAATGTTTGCGTCCACAATTGGCTGCAGTAGGAGCAGGTGTTTTTCACACAGCTTTATGGAGACAAATACTTATATTTGCAAATTTGGGAAATTTTCCGCTCTGCATTGAGTTAGTTTGGTAGTTTGAGGTGACCGCGTGTCAAGGAGGCAGGCAGAGAGATGGCCCCAAAAGGGTGCAGGGCTACAGTGTATAGAGAGCTGGCAGGGCTCCATGGAGGTGAGTGTTTGTCAAGTGCAGAGGAAAACATAATTTCTCCTTTTCTTCTCAATGACAGCATCTCGGTGACATTACGCCAATTTTTGAAACTTTTCGCATTCAGGTTCTGTTTTAAGCTTGCATTGATTCTAGCCGCAATTCCAAAGATGCATAAATCTATGACTCTGTTTATTTTAGCGACCGTGCAACTGGAGGTGGACCGTTAAAAGTTTGACTCCTATTGGCTGTTCTGCCTTGTCCTTTTGCAGCAGCACCTCATTGAATTTGACAGTGTGCGCATTTCATAATTACAACCATCAGCTGGATTAAGGAGCTACAGATAGCAGTATCATTAGTCTGGAATATTAGCAGTCCGCTTGGACCGACTAAATTAGGAACCGGTGCCTGAAAATAAAAAACATCCCTTGATCAACTGACACGAAAAAGTCATTTGGGAGCTGTTTGGCTCTTTGCAGTAAGAGACGAGTTAAATTGATTGAATTGAGCACCGATGAAACTGATTTCAAATCATTTGGATGGGGGACATTGTTTTGTAATACAAGTTTTTTCAGGTACAGAACCAATTAACTTAAACTAATTATGTACCATTACAATAAAAAAAAATATTACTTTTTGCTCTGAAATGTAAAGTTTTGTATATTTATTGTAACTTTTGTACCAAAAATGTATGTTGCATTATTGATACAAAAAGTTTGAAATGGCGCTAGTAATAGCAATAAAGCAATTAGCAACAAAGTCTCCCGTCATTAGTGGGCCTCCGCACCCTGTAATTTATTCGACTAATCAGATATAGAGTACATATGTATGTCGTTTATTACGGCAGGTACATAAAATCTATGTCTGGCAACCGATAATGGGCATTTAGATAATGATCATCGTTTGAGTAAATCGTCTTGCCGAAGGTTTGAGGTCATGGTTTGCCTGCTGCATGCAGGGATTTTATCAATCCATTTAGTCTTAAAGCAGCTATTTTTATTTTTCCCTTCGTTTTTCCCATCTAGGAGTTGAGTTTGAAACAGGCCATGTCTGATTGTGTGCCCAAAGAAAACGGTTTTCCTTTCTATAATGTTAATAAAAAACTTTCATTTTTGATTTGCCATTGTTTGCTTCAATGTGTTTTTCATGATACCTTTACTATTTTACATAAACATCACATCTCAAAAGAACCCAAATTTCTTCAAAATAACTTATAAGCACTTAAAGGGGAACTGCATTTTTTGGGGAATTTTGCCTATCGTTCACAATCATTATGAAAGACATGACGACAAATGTATTTTTTAATGCATTCAAACTCGTACATAAACGTAAATAGAGATCCGCTTACAGCGGAGTCAATGAGAGCTACTCTATTATGCCCATAATAATCCAATAAAAATCATCCAAAAAGCGGCAACAATACTCCATTTACATTTTGTGACTTGAATATTAACCAAGTGTTAGTGATATTGTTATTATAAGCGAAAACGCAGACGTACTATTAATAGCGACGCCATGATCACTAGCTTGTGTGCCAATGTCCACATCATCGGCTGATCAGCAGCTTCCTCGTTTCTTTGCTCGTCCAACTTTATTGTCGATCATAAATCATGTCTTTAACCTGGATAGTAAAAGGACGAAGACTTATTCCAACAAGTTGGTACACTTTGTCAGTCATTTTAGACCTGGAAATCACAAGAACAACACAAAAAAAAACTTTTCTTCGCAAGGATTCTGAGTAATTTTTCATCTAATTGGGTATATATGAACATCCTGGCAGTCAGCATCCTAATGACAGCAGACCTTGAGCAGTAAGTGATTGTTTTACTATGTTTGTTGGCTCTCATAAAGCAGGTCTATGCAACTGGCAACATACGGCCGCCAAATCTTTTCATTTGGCCCGCCGAACACCACCCAAATAGGCTTGATGAAACCATTAAAACTAGAATTGATCATGTATGCAGTACTCCCGCCACCCCTCAGGAGGTAACAGTGAAGCAGCAGTGGGGTGAGTAGAAAGAGACTGAAACCCTGAAAAAATGTTTTAAAAGAAATTGCAAATATCATCCTTTTAATAACGACTGGACAACAAAGTGAAGAAGTGAATGTTCTTGCCTCAAGTCGTTGCTTTCCAGACAAGCACCAACAATGGTAGAAATCCCAGCGTGTAAGCTTAATCACAAAACTTGGTAAAATCTTTGTGCGAAGATATTGTGCCTTAAGATATTTTGTTTGTTTTTTATTTAAATTGCCAGCTTTGAGAGGTCTTTCGTCTTTCTGGTTGTGTTTTATTTGGTCAGAGTAATTTTGCCGATCAAACTCGTTTAATACTAGTGCTAAATTTGACCTGTAGAGGGAGACAATGCTATACCTTACCTGTGATATGTCATTTACAGTGTTTGCAATTTTTGGTGTGTGCAATGTTGTATAATTTCTATATGTGTAAACATTTGTAGTTTATTGTGTAAATATATTAACACTAAACCTTATATTTTATTCATGTAAAATACACGATGGATGTTATAGTTGTTTTATGTTTATTCTATGTTTATATTTTCAGTCCTTCAAACCTAAATGAAGGAATAAGTGTAAAGAAATAAAACTGAGGAAGGAAAAGAAAGCAAAAGAAGGAAAAATAAATCCTCAAGGAAACTTCTAGCGCTTCTGTTGGAAAGGAGTAGGAAAGGCAGAATAATACATTCATTGACAGTACGATGTGAAAGCTGATGTGTTTGTTTTGCAATTAAGTAAACATAGTCTCAAAGAAACACAACCTGCGAAGGCACTTTTTGACGAAAAATCCACCTTTTGATGTCCGGACCCTGAGCCCTTGGGCTCTTGAAACTGTGGTCCTCTTCTTTATGTAGTTGAATAGCCCTGTCATAAAGCCTGCAGTGAATAGTAATCAGTGATGTAGTTGCAAAAAAAAAAAAAGCGAACATAGTGATGCGTTTTTGAAAATAATGCGCCACGTACGTTTCAAATTAGCAAAATAAGTAAGTATTAAATGTAAATATAAACACGCCTGTTACCACATTACATGTATACTTACAGCATATTTATAAAGCCTTAATGGAGTTGTTTGAATGTTATTTTAAGGACTTTACAGGCAGAATAAAGCCGCTCCTATAGGCTTCGTAGAAAGTTTACTTTTGATCACATGGATTTACGTTTTAGAATGCATTAAAAATCATGTCTTTCATAACAATTGTGAATAACAGACAAACTTCCCCCCAAAAAAGTGCAGTGCATTTCCCCTTTGTGTTCTAAACCTTTGATCTAAAGTAAGGCTATTTTTTTAATGAAACTAAGTACAAACCCCGTTTCCATATAAGTTGGGAAATTGTGTTAGATGTAAAAATAAACAGAATACAAGGATATGCAAATAATTTTCAACTCATATTCAGTTGAATATGCTACAAAGACAACATATTTGATGTTCAAACTGATCAACTTTTTTTTTTGCAAGTAATCATTAACTTTAGAATTTGATGCCAGCAACACGTGACAAAGAAGTGGAGGAAATGTGGCAATAAAAACTGATAAAGTTGAGGAATTCTCATCAAACACTTGTTTGGAGCATCCCACAGGTGTGCAGGCCAATTGGGAACAGGTGGGTGCCATGATTGGGTATAAAAACAGCTTCCCAAAAAATGTTCAGTCAGAAAGGATGTGGCGAAATTTACCCCTTTGTCAACAACTGCATGAGCAAATAGTCAAACAGTTTAAAGGGGAACATTATCACAATTTCAGAAGGGTTAAAACCAGTAAAAATCAGTTCCCAGTGGCTTATTTTATTTTTCGAAGTTTTTTTAAAAATTTTACCCATCACGCAATATCCCGAAAAACGGCTTGAATGTGCCTGATTTTCACCATCGCTAAATCCACCCGTCCATTTTCCTGTGACGTCACTGCGTGATGCCAATGCAAACAAACATGGCGGATAGAACAGAAAGATATAGCGACGTTAGCTCGAATTCAGACTCGGATTTCAGCGGCTTAAGCGATTCAACAGATTACGCATGTATTGAAACGGATGGTTGGAGTGTGGAGGCAGATAGCGAAAACGAAATTGAAGAAGAAATTTAAGCTATTGAGCCATATCAGGACAGACATCTCTGTGCCATCTCTGTGCCATCTCTATCATAGCATAGCTGTCGTCGGTAAAGTGTGCAGAACAAACGAGGGACTTTCGCATCTTTTGACCACTGGTGCAACTTCAATCTGTTGATTGGTATGTGTTTGTTTGGCATTAAATGTGGGTGGAGGGAAAGGCTTGATGTAAATATAGCTACAAATGAGCCATAATTATGCAATATGTACATACAGCTAGCCTAAATAGCATGTTAGCATCAATTAGCATGCCGTGACCATTGATATGTCTGATTAGCACACTCCACGTAAGTCAACTTGAATCCGTCTCTGTTCGTGTTGTTACACCCTCCAACAACACACAGACGAGACATAATGTCTCCAAGGTACGGAAAACAGTCGAAAAAACGGAAAATAAAAGAGCTGATTTGACTCGGTTTGTGCAATGTGTTTGAGAAAATGTGACGTCACGGGTGAAAGGTTATTGCTCTGACAGCGAACAATTGAAAGGCGTTTCAATCGCCAAATTCACCCTTTTAGAGTTCGGAAATCGGTTAAAAAAACATATGGTCTTTTTTCTGCAACATCAAGGTATATATTGACGCTTACATGGTGTTAATGTTCCCTTTTAAGAACAACGTTTATCAAAGTGCAATAGCAAAACATTTAGGGATTTCAACATCTAGGTCCATATTACCATCAAAAGGTTCAGAAAATCTGGAGAAATCACTCCACGTAAGCGGCATGGCCGGAAACCAACATTGAATGACCGTGACCTTCGATCCCTCAGACGGCACTGTATCAAAAACCGACATCAATCTCTAAAGGATATCACCACATGGGCTCAGGAACACTTCCGAAAACCACTGTCACTAAATGCAGTTTGTCGCTATATCTGTAAGTGCAAGTTAAAGCTCTACTATGCAAAGCGAAAGCCATTTATCAACAACATCCAGAAACGCCGCCAGCTTTTCTGGGCCCGAGATCATCTAAGATGGACTGATGCAAAGTGGAAAAGTGTTCTGACGAGTCCATATTTCAAATTGTTTTTGGAAATATTCGACATCGTGTCATCCGGACCAAAGGGGAAGCGAACCATCCAGACTGTTATCGATGCAAAGTTCAAAAGCCAGCATTTGTCATGGTATGGGGGTGCATTAGTGCCCAAGGCATGGGTAACTTACACATCTGTAAAGGGACTATTAATGCTGAAAGGTACATACAGGTTTTGGAACAACATATGCTGCCATATAAGTGTCGTCTTTTGCTTATTTCAGCAAGACAATGCCAAGCCACATTCAGCACGTGTTACAACAGCGTGGCTTCGTAAAAAAAAGCGTGCAGGTACTTTCCTGGCCCGCCTGCAGTCCAGACCTGTCTCCCATCGAAAATGTGTGGCGCATAATGAAGCGTAAAATACGACAGCGGATACCCCGGCCCTTTGAACGTCTGAAGCTCTACATAAAACAAGAATTATTATTTGCAAAAAATAAATTAAGTTTATGAGTTTGAACATCAAATATATTTTATTTGTAGTGCATTCAATTGAATATGGGTTGAAAAGGATTTGCAAATTATTGTATTCTGTTTATATTTACATCCAACGCAATTTCCCAACTCATATGGAAACGGGGTTTGTACATATAATATTTTGCTTGGTGACATCATACGCAAATGTTTGGTTTTCACATATTACACCTAACTTTACATGCCCCTAAAACTGACCAAAACACCAGATTGATGAACAAAATGCAGCAGTTATGCATTTTACTAGGACAAGAACAATTGACCATATTTCACCTATACTGGCCCCCCTGCGCTGGCTACAGGTGCACTTAGAATGCGATTGTAAGGTTGTATACCTTGCGGACAAAATACTTCATCATCTTAACTTGACGATTACATTCTACCCTATGTTCCGTCCCAAGACCTGCATTCCAAAAACACTAGCTTATTAATGGCCCCCAGACATTTACTATTCGGGCTCCAGTAATCTGGAATGCTCTACTTGGAACAGTTAGAGATGCTACATCAGTAGAAGCATTCAAGTCCCACCTTAAAACACATTTATACACTCTGTCCCAGTGATTCTCAAACTGAAAGCGTGTTCTAACCTAGTGGTATGCGAAAGAATCACCTGAATAAAAATTCAGACAGTGTTTTTGTTCAAACTGTGTGTAATGTTACAATGGCCCAAAATAATAAATATATGTGTTTAATGAAACATCTGCCTTGTTTTTAACAAATACTTAGGCCTTCTATGCTACTGTATTTGAATGTTGGTCAGTCTGGTGGTTCTTGGAGAGCCAAGTGTTTTCTGAGGTGCTACTTTGTGAAAATAGTTTGAGAACCACTGCTCTAGCCTTTAAATGAACCCCTGTTTTGACCAGCTGACCAGGGTTAATATCTGGAGGGGTACCAGTCTGGATGTAGGAGGTGTGAGATAACCCAAATTGACACCCAAAATGGACAAATCTTTGGACCACTCTGCCATGCACAGCTATCAACATTCTCTGCATAGCTGACGGGTTAAGCCTGGAAGAAGATGCCCTCCCTCCATTACCATCTGTTGATTTCCCAATGAACTGAACTCGCACTTTATCCATTAATTTAACATTTAATTATTCAACAATAATTTAACAATATGAATTTAACAATTCAATACTGTACTCACTCGACATCCATCGCAGGCGGTCACTCTCATAGGGAGTCGCTACATTTATGGTCCCTTCTCAAGGTTTCTTAATTTTCCCGATCTGGGATTTTTTTTTATATTCTCCTTGGCCAGATGTGGGTTTCGATCAGGGGATGTCAGCCTTTTGCGACATTTGTGATTAGGGTACTAACATTGATTGATGATTGATTTAATATTTTCAACATGTGAGCATTTTTTTCCCTTGTAATATGAATGGTCTTGGAAGTTTTAATTCTGTATATTTTTGCTTTATGGTTACAGCATGAAATATATTTTTAGATGTGTTTTATTTAATTTTTTACAAACAGTGCAGTATCATCTGTGTCAAGTTCTTATTCTCATTTTGGCCACCTCGGCCTGTTTTACTGAAGGTGTGCATATACTTAAACCACTTGCAAACCTGATAGCACACACAAAGCTTATCTACTAAACATGTGCAAAGTGGATTGTGTCCGTTAAGTGAACAGAATAAGGCGTGCAATCCATTTGGCGTTCCTATGCTGATCATTAAAATATCCACAGTACCTGGATAAGAAAATGTAAATATATAATTATTTAGCACGCGCACTGTGATGTATGAATACTCATCAATACGTGTCAGAAGGACGGGCAAATTGACAGTTCCACACAAAGCTGCAGGATCCGTGCACAGACAGACGGACAGACAAGAATCCTCCATCTTACGTGTGTGTGTCAACATTTTGGATGGTCAGAAATAAAAAATATATTAGACATATTGTCTATTCAGCAACATCATTTTATTATTTTATAGCTGCTATAAGACTGAAATCTAATGTCTTTTATTTATTTATTTTTTTTTTTTTTTGTCCTGTCCAGCTTCTCAGGCAAATCATATATTTGATGTAGATGCCCATATCGGCTGTTCTGATTTACTTTACAAAAGAGAAGTGTAGGATACTTCTCTTGTTGCCTTATTTGAATTTGACTTTATTAAATGTATTTATATTATCATTTGGTGCAGCCGGGCCGGAGCAGGAGGGGTTAGAGAGAGAGAAAAAAAAAGGAAGACAGAGGGGGAAATTGTGGGGATAAGAGGGGGATTAGACAGAGAGACAAAAACAACAACAGCAAACACAACAATAAACAACAACAACAATAGAATAACACCAGCACATACGATATGTAAAAATATGATCGTAAAAGTGATAGCAAAGAAGCAGTTAGCGAAATAAATAATAATACAGTAATGACAATGAGCATTTTTACACTAAAACTGGAGCAATACAAATACCAATAGAAAAAGCACTATTGATCATGAACAAAACCAATAGTTTACCTCTATTATTAACAATACAGTTCTTCAAATGCAACAATATGTATACATAATGATAGCTACAAAGATAATGAAAAAAAATGAAATAAATGAAATTAAAAAAAAAAAAAAAGGAATACAAAAAGATGAAAGGGAAGAGAGAGAGGCAACCTATATTAATCTTGTATATTGTTATAGTAACAATGGGTTAAGCTTTGTCAATATCCCATGTGTTACCCAGTTTACCCTAGGGCAACAACGTTGATATATGTTTGATGAAACGTGATTATGTGCATGAATGTATGTATGTATATGTACTTGTATATGAACAGAATGTGTATATGAATGTTTGTACAGTAAATGTATATGTACAGTATATGTATGTTTGTTTGTACAGTGAATGTGCATGTACAATATGTGTATGTTTGTACCGTAAATGTGCGTGTAGATGGACGGACTTGGAGTATTTAGGTATGTAATGTATTTGTGTATGTATGTGAGAGCGTAGGTACCAATGTATGTATGTTTGTATGTATGAATAACGGTGTGTGTGTTTGTGAGTATATGTGTGTTTGTATGTACAATATATTTGACTCCCAGTGTGCGTAGGAGCCAGAATACGGCCCTAGTTGCCCAAAGAGCCCAACCCAAACAGCAGGTGTGGCGCCCAGGGAACCAGGGACCACCGGCCCCACACAGCCAGGCCGGCCAGCGGCAGAAACCCCAGAGCCCGGCCCACCGCGACGCCCGGAAGAGGCGGCAGCAGGCCGCAGACAAACGCGCCCGGCAAAGGACAGGGCACGAGAGAAGCAGCGGACGGCCAGACCCCAAGCCAGCGAGAGAGAACCCTCCACACGGGCAGAAAGAAGGGACGCCCCGCCCGGAGGAACCCAGAGATTCCCTGCAGCCGGACGGGAAGACCGCCCCCGCCCCACAAGCACCTGGGCACCCCCGACCACACCTCCACCCCCGGGGAGCACGGCGTGGCCCACACCAGGCCACCCCACCCGAGCCGGCCGCCGCAGGACCACCCAGCACAGGGTAGCGGAGACCACCCACCCCACCCTCAGGGTCCCCAACGATGGAGATGGAACAACCAGCAACCGCCCTGTCGAATTCCCCCTCTGAGGGAGGGGGAGAATAGGAAAAAAAAATAAAACAAAAAAATGTTTGATTATATATATATATATATATATACATATATATATATATATACTGTAAAACAGCCCACTACCTATAATATAGGTTTTTTAAACATAAGATCATTGTCTCCCAAAACGTTATTAGTTAATGATATTATCAGAGACAACGATCTTAACGTCATCGGTCTCAGCGAAACCTGGCTTAAACCAAACGACTTTTTTGCGCTAAATGAGGCATGTCCTCCTAACTTTACACATGCGCATATTGCCCGTCCGCTTAAAAGGGGTGTGGGGGGTTGCACTAATATACAACGAAAACTTTAACCTTAGTCCTAACATAAATAATAAATATAAATCGTTTGAGGTGCTTACTATGAAGTCTGTCACACCGCTGCCTCTACACCTGGCTGTTATCTACCGCCCTCCCAGGGCCCTATTCGGACTTTATCAATGAATTCTCAGAGTTCGTTGCTGATCTAGTGACACACGCCGATAATATAATCATAATGGGGGACTTTAATATCCATATGAATACCCCATCGGACCCACCGTGCGTAGCGCTCCAGACTGTAATTGATAGCTGTGGTCTCACACAAATAATAAATGAACCCACGCATCGCAACGGTAATACGATAGACCTAGTGCTTGTCAGGGGTATCACCGTCTCCAAAGTTACGATACTCCCGTATACTAAAGTATTGTATTTACCTTATAAAATTCGAGGTTCAGACGCATTATCGTCAAACTAATAAAAATAATAACTGCTATAGCAGCCGCAACATTAATACAGCCACAACGACAACTCTTGCTGACCTACTGCCCTCGGTAATGGCACCATTCCCAAAGTATGTGGGCTCTATTGATAACCTCACTAACAACTTTAACGACACCCTGCGCGAAACCATTGATAACATAGCACCGCTAAAGTTAAAAAAGGCTCCAAAAAAGCGCACCCCGTGGTTTACAGAAGAAACTAGAGCTCAGAAATTATTATGTAGAAAGCTGGAACGCAAATGGCGCACAACTAAACTTGAGGTGCACCATCAAGCATGGAGTGATGGTTTAATAACTTATAAACGCATGCTTACCTTAGCTAAAGCTAAATATTACTCAAATCTCATCCACCGTAATAAAAACGATCCTAAATTTTTGTTTAGTACGGTAGCATCGCTAACCCAACAAGGGACCCCCTCCTCAACCCACTCAGCTGATGACTTTATGCAATTCTTTAGTAAGAAAATTGAAGTCATTAGAAAGGAGATTAAAGACAATGCGTCCCAGCTACAACGGGGTTCTATTAACACTGATACGATGGTTAATACGGCGGATACTGCCCTCCAAAATAGTTTCTCTCGTTTTGAGGAAATAACATTAGAGGAATTGTTACAACGTGTAAATGGAATAAAACAGACAACATGCTTACTTGACCCTCTTCCTGGGAAACTGATCAAGGAGCTCTTTGTATTATTAGGTCCATCAGTGCTAAATATTATAAACTTATCACTTTCCTCTGGCACTAGTTGCCCAAGCATCCTCTCCTTAAAAGACCTAACCTCGATCCTGACCTCATGGTAAACTACCGACCGGTGTCTCACCTTCCCTTTATTTCAAAAATCCTTGAAAAAATTGTTGCGGAGCCGTTAAATGAACACTTAGCGTCTAACAATCTATGTGAAACCTTTCAATCCGGTTTCAGGGCAAATCACTCCACGGAGACAGCCCTTGCAAAAATGACTAATGATCTATTGCTAACGATGGATTCTGATGCGTCATCTATGTTGCTGCTCCTGGATCTTAGCGCTGCTTTCGATACCGTCGATCATAATATTTTATTAGAACGTATCAAAACACGAATTGGTATGTCAGACTTAGCCCTGTCTTGGTTTAACTCTTATCTTACTGATAGGATGCAGTGTGTCTCCCATAACAATGTGACCTCGGACTACGTTAAGGTAACGTGTGGAGTTCCCCAGGGTTCGGTCCTTGGCCCTGCACTCTTCAGCATCTACATGCTGCCGCTAGGTGACATCATACGCAAATACGGTGTTAGCTTTCACTGTTATGCTGATGACACCCAACTCTACATGCCCCTAAAGCTGACCAACACGCCGGATTGTAGTCAGCTGGAGGCGTGTCTTAATGAAATTAAACAATGGATGTCCGCTAACTTTTTGCAACTCAACGCCAAAAAAACGGAAATGCTGATTATCGGTCCTGCTAGACACCAAACTCTATTTAATAATACAACTCTAACATTTGACAACCAAACAATTAAACAAGGCGACACGGTAAAGAATCTGGGTATTATCTTCGACCCAACTCTCTCCTTTGAGGCACACATTAAAAGCGTTACTAAAACGGCCTTCTTTCATCTCCGTAATATCGCTAAAATTCGCTCCATTCTGTCCACTAAAGACGCTGAGATCATTATCCATGCGTTTGTTACGTCTCGCCTCGACTACTGTAACGTATTATTTTCGGGTCTCCCCATGTCTAGCATTAAAAGATTACGGTTGGTACAAAATGCGGCTGCTAGACTTTTGACAAGAACAAGAAAGTTTGATCACATTACGCCTGTACTGGCTCACCTGCACTGGCTTCCTGTGCACTTAAGATGTGACTTTAAGGTTTTACTACTTACGTATAAAATACTACACGGTCTAGCTCCATCCTATCTTGCCGATTGTATTGTACCATATGTCCCGGCAAGAAATCTGCGTTCAAAGGACTCCCGCTTGTTAGTGATTCCCAAAGCCCAAAAAACGTCTGCGGGCTATAGAGCGTTTTCCGTTTGGGCTCCAGTACTCTGGAATGCCCTCCCGGTAACAGTTCGAGATGCCACCTCAGTAGAAGCATTTAAGTCTCACCTTAAAACTCATTTGTATACTCTAGCTTTTAAATAGACTCCCTTTTTAGACCAGTTGATCTGCCGTTTCTTTTCTTTTTCTTCTATGTCTCACTCTCCCTTGTGGAGGGGGTCCGGTCCGATCCGGTGGCCATGTACTGCTTGCCTGTGTATCGGCTGGGGACATCTCTGCGCTGCTGATCCGCCTCCGCTTGGGATGGTTTCCTGCTGGCTCCGCTGTGAACAGGAATCTCGCTGCTGTGTTGGATCCGCTTTGGACTGGACTCTCGCGACTGTGTTGGATCCATTGTGGATTGAACTTTCACAGTATCATGTTAGACCCGCTCGACATCCATTGCTTTCCTCCTCTCTAAGGTTCTCATAGTCATTATTGTCACCGACGTCCCACTGGGTCATTATTGTCACCGATGTCCCACTGGGTGTGAGTTTTCCTTGCCCTTATGTGGGCCTACCGAGGATGTCGTGGTGGTTTGTGCAGCCCTTTGAGACACTAGTGATGGTAGTTTACCATGAGGTCAGGATCGAGGTTAGGTCTTTTAAGAAGAGGATGAATAACCGCTTTTTTGAATGCTAGGGGAACAGTGCCCGAGGAGAGTGATAAGTTTATAATATTTAGCACTGATGGACCTAATAATACAAAGAGCTCCTTGATCAGTTTCCCAGGAAGAGGGTCAAGTAAGCATGTTGTCTGTTTTATTCCATTTACACGATGTAACAATTCCTCTAATGTTATTTCCTCAAAACGAGAGAAACTATTTTTGAGGGCAGTATCCGCCGTATTAACCATCGTATCAGTGTTAATAGAACCCCGTTGTAGCTGGGACGCATTGTCTTTAATCTCCTTTCTAATGACTTCAATTTTCTTACTAAATAATTGCATAAAGTCATCAGCTGAGTGGGTTGAGCTACTGGAAGGGGTCCCTTGTTGGGTTAGCGATGCTACCGTACTAAACAAAAATTTAGGATCGTTTTTATTACGGTGGATGAGATTTGAGTAATATTTAGCTTTAGCTAAGGTAAGCATGCGTTTATAAGTTATTAAACCATCACTCCATGCTTGATGGTGCACCTCAAGTTTAGTCGTGCGCCATTTGCGTTCCAGCTTTCTACATAATAATTTCTGAGCTCTAGTTTCTTCTGTAAACCACGGGGTGCGCTTTTTTGGAGCCTTTTTTAACTTTAGCGGTGCTATGTTATCAATGGTTTCGCGCAGGGTGTCGTTAAAGTTGTTAGTGAGGTTATCAATAGAGCCCACATACTTTGGGAATGGTGCCATTACCGAGGGCAGTAGGTCAGCAAGAGTTGTCGTTGTGGCCGTATTAATGTTGCGGCTGCTATAGCAGTTATTATTATTATTAGTTTGACGAACATGCGTCTGAACCTCGAATTTTATAAGGTAATGATCGGACAATACTTTAGTATACGGGAGTATCGTAACTTTGGAGACGGTGATACCCCTGACAAGCACTAGGTCTATCGTATTACCGTTGCGATGCGTGGGTTCATTTATTATTTGTGTGAGACCACAGCTATCAATTACCGTCTGGAGCGCTACGCACGGTGGGTCCGATGGGGTATTCATATGGATATTAAAGTCCCCCATTATGATTATATTATCGGCGTGTGTCACTAGATCAGCAACGAACTCTGAGAATTCATTGATAAAGTCCGAATAGGGCCCTGGGAGGGCGGTAGATAACAGCCAGGTGTAGAGGCAGCGGTGTGACAGACTTCATAGTAAGCACCTCAAACGATTTATATTTATTATTTATGTTAGGACTAAGGTTAAAGTTTTCGTTGTATATTAGTGCGACCCGCCCACCCCTTTTAAGCGGACGGGCAATATGCGCATGTGTAAAGTTAGGAGGACATGCCTCATTTAGCGCAAAAAAGTCGTTTGGTTTAAGCCAGGTTTCGCTGAGACCGATGACGTTAAGATTGTTGTCTCTGATAATATCATTAACTAATAACGTTTTGGGAGACAATGATCTTATGTTTAAAAAACCTATATTATAGGTAGTGGGCTGTTTTAGGGAGTTTTTGATCAAATTATCCGTAGTAGCAATATTAATAATGTTGTGTTTATTATGCCCAGTGCATTTAGTATAGTTACGACCATATCTAGGAATTGATACGACAGGAATTTTCCGATTGTTTGTTTGTTGCTTTGATAAACTGCACGCATCATGGTTAGCCACCTCAGTAACGGGGATTTTCCGATTGTTTGTTTGTTGCTTTGATAAACTGCACGCATCATAGTTAGCCACCTCAGTAAAACACATGTCCAACTCTGAAACACTCAAAGCAGAAAAAATGTGTTCTAATTTAACTGACTCCTTACCCAGACCAGTAGTCTCGCATTTTCCATTTAAATCTGGCTGCAGGATGGAGGGAAGTGGTGTTCTGTGGGGATTAGCCTTCTGCTTTGTTTTTAGCCCCGCTCGACATCCGCGTTTCCGATCACACCGCTGGCGTCTGCTCCGTAGACGGCCCCCGCTGCTACTAGACTCCCCTGCTTCACAGGCCGCTGGATGTAGCCGCCGACGTATTCCCATGCTAGTTAGCATGTTTAGCACGCACGCGTCTATCAGTCCAAAACGGCCCGATATGTCCACATCCAGAAGTGTCTGGCGGTCGTACGTGATCACGGAGTGACCACGATGTGAGCCAGCCATAAAGTCTGTGGAATTGTCCGGTATTTCTGCCAAATGTTTCATCTTTAGCAGGAGCTCCGCGAGGACGCAGCCCGTCCGGGCGCCGCCATCTTGGAAAAATTACTCTGGGTTCACTTCCTCAACCAACCATGACGTATTGTCTAAGGACCTGGTGTGTGGGAAAGTGTCCAAAAGTGTCCCATGCGGATTTTTGAGGGTCTGGGCTCCAAGTGGGTCTCCGTGCCAACACGTCTCGCCTCGGGCCGCCGTGGGGGATATATATATATATATATATATATATATATATATATATATATATATATATATATATATATATATATATATATATATATATATATATATATATATATATATATACATATATACATACACATATATACATACACATACAAACATACATACACATGTATACATACACACATAAATATATACATACATAAATATATCCATACATATACACACATACACATACATACATATGCATACATACCCACACATGCACATACGCACATACATATACACATCTATGAACACACACATACTTGTAACCATACATGCACACCCATTAACGTACGTACACACATTTACATCCATCCATACACACACACACACACACACACACACGCACAAATATCTATACGACAACAAATCCATACACATGTCGGAGGGACAGCATTGAAGTCCCGGCATCCGCTGCCCACTGACAACTGGCCGAACCCCCAAGCCCCACAGGTCCGGCCGCGTACCCACGCCACCCAGGGAGAACCCCCTACAAGCAAGGGCACCCCAGGCCCACACCCGACAAGCCAACCAACACAACAATAAACAAGTATGAAGCCGGCTAGTCCGTCAGCCCTGACAACCACCACGAGTGCCCGCTACCACTAGTCACAACATCAGCCACACCCTGCACCGGACCCAGCAGCCACGGGCGCCCACACCACAAACAAACGGCATCAGAAAAGGCAGCTGCAATAGCCCCAGACAGCCAGCACCACCCCATTAAATCAAAGTGGTCGGGGGAAAAAAAAAAACTGCGACCGGCAATCACACGCCAACAGGATCATGGAGACCACCCCGCGCCAGCCCGCCAGTCAGCCCAAACGCCAACACGCAAACAAGAGCCATCAACACCCCACCCCCCCCCCCCCCACACACACACCAATAGACCCCACCACCCCAACCCAAACCCGCACAAACACACCACCGCCCAAACAACCGAGATATAGCACCCAGACAAGAATAAAGGGGCCGCACTGTCACCGCATCAAGTCACCAACACAGACTCCACAGCGCAAGGACGGGTCAATTCCAGAATATACGTGGCTACTCTTTTCCTTCGCTTTGCATCCAGTGGCTTATAAAACGGTGCGTTTAATTTCTGGATTTTTTTTTTATGCTGATGGCCAAAACGCAAAAAGTTTATATCAAACACATGCAAAGACTCTTAAATGGTTTGTGCCATTGTGCCATCTTTAGAAACTAGGACTGTTTTGTTTTTACTCTACGGAAAAAATGTTGAGATATATATTATATATCACCATTCAGCAAATGGAGCGGAAAACAACAAAAAATTGTAGGCTTCTTCACACGACGAAACAGACCTACGTCACCGCAGTCTGTAGTCTATTGTCCCCCAGGCTATGGTGACAGCGACGAGGTTGAGACGTGATGGCGACAGGCCGCGTTACACCGATCCTTACACACACCCTACCCCCTTCCCCGGTCTGTTCGCCGGAGAGACACCACTTGTTAAAGGGAATGTTATAATAAAACATTTCACTTGTTAAAGTCAATGTTATAATAAAACATTTCACTTGTTAGAGTGAAATGTTTTATTATAACATTCAAATAACAACAGTCATTTCTATTAAAATATTTTCAAATATAAATGATTAGACCCACGGACAATGAAAATAAAAAATCTTGTTTTTCATTAGCTGTATCTTGAAAGTCTGGGTGGCGGGTCTGCTGTGGAAGACTGAAACATGTACCCCTTTTCAGAGATCACATTTAGTTCACAACAGCAGCACAACCATGGGATAAGGTGTAGACATTTCTGTCAGTAAAATACATCATTGCAGAGTTTTTTATTTTAATTTGGGAAATCTAGGAACAGCATTCCATGATTTATATTCAGAAATTACCTTTGTTAATACGCTAAATCAGGGGTGCCCACACTTCTTCTGCAGGTAAGCTACTTTTCAATTGACCAAGTCGAGGCGATCTACCTCATTCATATATATCATTTATATGTTTTTAGTTATGAAACATACATGAAGAATAGCTGTGCTGCTGCTTGGGCGATAGCGTGCATGTCTGATGTGATCCAAGGAATGCTCAGGGAATTTGTGCATTTGATCAGACACATGAAAAAATTAGGAGGAACATTTTTGCACACCCCGGTTTGTCTTTCCCATGTTTTTTCTTCATCAGAATTAAGTGACTGCATGTCAACTCCAGCAGGGTTAGCATGCCTTTCGAAAAGCAGGATTCCACACACCAGAAAAGAGTTGAGAATAAGGCCAGGAATAGTAGCAGCAGAGCAGAGGCCCAGCATGTTAAAAACAGTTATTCCAAGAATGGTGTCAGAGTAAAATTACTGAGTGTGGCTAAAACCATTTGCCTACTTGTTCATTCATTTAAATTATGTAATACCTTTGACAGGGCACAGGTGTCATCTGGCCACGCTACACTTTGGACATGTCACAAGTTCATTAAAGAAAATTTGCTATTTTATTATAAAATAACTGTATCACAGTGCTCCAGTATGCCTGCGCCCATCAGAGGCTGCAATTAATTATGATGCATTCAAGTTCTACTCAGTAATAAAAAAATGCTTCAATAATTACCTTCATCATGAGCTCATAATTACTAATTATGAGCATCTAACGAGGTCAGTTACATTAGGTGTATTATGGTCTTATGAAATTCCATTTAGTGGGAAATTTGAATAGCCTAAATCAGGGGTGTCCAACTCATTTTGATTTGGGGCCACATGGAGAAAAATGTACTCCCAAGTGGGCCAAACTGGTAAAAATCACGGCATGGTATCCTTAAAAATAAAGACAACTTCAGATTTTTTTCTTTTTTTTTTTAAATATTCTAAAAATGTATAAATCATAATGTTGTTGTTTTTTACACTTACGTGTTGTGGCTATTAGTGTTCTATCTTCATTTGTCGTTATTTATACGTTCTGAAAAAATGATGTGATCATGTTAATCGGTCAAGTAGGTGGAATTGAGTCTGGCAGAGTTCTAAAATGCTCTATCCATCCATCCATTTCTACCGCTTATTCCCTTTGGGGTCACAGGGGGCGCTGGTGCCTATCTCAGCTACAATCGGGCGGAAGGCGGGGTGCACCCTGGCTTTAATTGATGCTAATTTTTAATCCATCCAGATAATGAAAATAACATAAAAATCAAATTATAGAACCCGCGATCCCAAAGGGAATAAGCGGTAGAAAAATGGATGGATGGATGGATAGTTTACTCATTTCCCTCAACTGTTGTACTAACATGTGGTTTATTCTGTACACGTGTAGCATCATCTACAACAGTGGTTCTCAAATGGGAGTACGTGTACCCCTGGGGGTACTTGAAGGTATTCCAAGGGGTACGTGGAATGAAAAAAATGTTCTAAAAATAGCAACAATTCAAAAATCCTTTATAAATATTTTTATTGAATAATACTTCAACAATATTTGAATGTAAGTTTATAAACTGAAAATAAATGCAACATTGCAATATTCAGTGTTGACAGCTAGATTTGTTGTGGACATGTTCCATAAATATTGATGTTAAACATTTCTTTTTTTGTGAAGAAATGTTTAGAATTAAGTTCATGAATCCAGATGGATCTCTATTACAATCCCCAAAAAGGGTCACTTTAAGATGATGATTACTTCTACGTGTAGAAATCTTTATTTATAATTGAATCACTTGTTTATTTTTCAACAAGTTTTTAATTATTTTTATATCTTTTTTTCCAAATAGTTCAAGAAAGACCACTACAAATGAGCAATATTTTGCACTGTTATACAATTTAATAAATCAGAAACTGATTACATAGTGCTGTATTTTACTTCTTTATCTCTTTTTTTCAACCAAAAATGCTTTGCTTTGATTAGGGGGTACTTGAATTAAAAAAATGTTCACAGGGGGTACATCACTGAAAAAAGGTTGAGAACCACTGATCGACAAAGATACAAATAATTGCTATGGTGACATCCAGTGGACATATTTAGAACAGCAGTTTCTTTCATTCAAGAGTTTCAGCTAATTTTGCATTTTTCAGCTCATAAAAAACAGACAGCTAATAATACATAATTTACAAAACAATACTCTGACTTGTTGAGGGTTACTCATGATAACGTCAACAAGTCGGATGTCAAGAACACTAAAAAACAACAACATTGAAGGTGGCAATTAATGAGGTAAAGGGGTCCCACACTGATACTCTTTCAGGGGGCCCAGAATTCCTAGCAACGGCCCTGTTTACACTATAGCAAATGTGGGTTTTCTTCTGTATTTCCTAGAACAGTGGTTCTCAAATGGGGGTACGCGTACCCCTGGGGGTACTTGAAAGTATGCCAAGGGGTACGTGAGATTTTTTTAAAATATTCTAAAAATAGCAACAATTCAAAAATCCTTTATAAATATATTTATTTAATAATACTTCAACAATATTTGAATGTAAGTTCATAAACTGAAAATAAATGCAACAATGCAATATTCAGTGTTGACAGCTAGATTTCTTGTGGACCTGTTCCATGAATATTGATGTTAAAGATTTCTTTTTTTTGTGAAGAAATGTTTAGAATTAAGTTCCTGAATCCAGATGGATCTCTATTACAATCCCCAAAGATGGCACTTCCAGTTGATGATTACTTCTATGTGTAGAATTCTATATTTATGATTGAATCACTTGTTTATTTTTCAACAAGTTTTCAGTTATTTTTATATCTTTTTTTTCCAAATACTTCAAGAAAGACCACTACAAATGAGCAATATTTTGCACTGTTATACAATTTAATAAATCAGAAACTGATGACATAGTGCTGTATTTTACTTCTTTATCACTTTTTTTCAAACAAAAATGCTTTGCTCTGATTAGGGGGTATTTGAATTTAAAAAAATTTCACAGGGGGTACATCACTGAAAAAAGGTTGAGAACCACTGATCGACAAAGATACAAATAATTGCTAAGGTGACATCCAGTGGACATATTTAGAACAGCAGTTTCTTTCATTCAAGAGTTTGAGCTATTTTTGCATTTTTCAGCTCATAGAAAAAGAGTTAGACAGCTAATAATACATAATTTACAAAACAATACTCTGACTTGTTGAGTGGATATTCATGATAACGTCAACAAATTGGATGTACTACACCGGCCACTGTCAAGAACACTAAAAAACAACAACATTGAAGGTGGCAATTAATGAGGTAGAGGGGTCCCACACTGATACTCTTTCAGAGGGCCCGGAATTCCTAGCAACGACCCTGTTTACAGTATAGCAAATGTGGGTTTTCTTCTGTATTTCCTAGAGCAGTGGTTCTCAAATGGGGGTACGCGTACCCTTGGGGGTACGTGAGATTTTTTTTAAATATTTTCAAAATAGCAACAATTCAAAAATCCTTTATAAATAGATTTATTGAATAATTCTTCAACAATATTTGAATGTAAGTTCATAAACTGTGAAAAGAAATGCAACAATGCAATATTCAGTGTTGACAGCTAGATTTATTGTGGACATGTTCCATAAATATTGATGTTAAAGATTTATTTTTTTGTGAAGAAATGTTTAGAATTAAGTTCATGAATCCAAATGGATCTCTATTGCAATCCCCAAAGATGGCACTTTAACTTGATGATTACTTCTGTGTGTAGAAATCTTTATTTATAATTGAATCACTTGTTTATTATTCAACAAGATTTTAGTTATTTTTATATCTTTTTTTCCAAGTAGTTCAAGAAAGACCACTACAAATGAGCAATATTTTGCACTGTTATACAATTTAATAAATCAGAAACTGATGACATAGTGCTGTATTTTACTTCTTTATCTCTTTTTTTCAACCAAAAATGCTTTGCTCTGATTAGGGGGTACTTGAATTAAAAAAAATGTTCACAGGGGGTACATCACTGAAAAAAGGTTGAGAACCACTGATCGACAAAGATACAAATAATTGCTAAGGTGACATCCATTGGACATATTTAGAACAGCACTTTCTTTCATTTAAGAGTTTCAGCTAATTTTGCATTTTTCAGCTCATAAAAAGAGTTAGACAGCTAATAATACATAATTTACATAACAATACTCTGACTTGTGGAGTGATTAATCATGATAACGCCAACAAATCGGGTGTATTACACCGGGCACTGTCAAGAACACTAAAAAACAACAACATTGAAGGTGGCAATTATTGAGGTAGAGGGGTCCCACACTGATACTCTTTCAGGGGGCCCAGAATTCCTAGCAACGGCCCTGTTTACAGTATAGCAAATGTGGGTTTTCTTCTGTATTTCCTAGAGCAGTGTTTTTCAACCACTGTGCCGCGGCACACTACTGTGCCGTGAGATATGATCTGGTGTGCCGTGGGAGATGATCTAATTTCACCTATTTGGGGTGAAAAATGTTTTTTGCAAACCAGTAATTGTAGTCTGCAAATGATGTGTTGTTGTTGAGTGTCGGTGTTGTCTAGAGTAACCGTGTAATACTCTCCCATATCAGTAGGTGGCAGTCAGTAGCTATTTGCTTTATAGATGTTGGAAACAGCGGGAGGCAGTGTGCTGGTAAAATAGGTATTTAATGCGTAAACAAAAAAAACAAAAAAAGGTGAGTGCCCCTAAGAAAAGGCATTGAAGCTTAGGGAAGGCTATGCGGAACAAAACTATAACTGAACTACAAAGTAAACAAAACCAGAATGCTGGACAACGGCAAAGACTTACTGCGGAGCAAAGACGGTGTCCACAAAGTACATCTCTACATGACAATCAACAATGTCCCCACAAAGAAGGATAATCCATCCATTTCCTACCGGTTATTCCTTTCGGGCTGAAGGCGGGCTACACCCTGGACAAGTCGCCACCTCATCACAGGGTAAAAACAACTGAAATATTCTTGATTGCTAAAACAAAGTAGATGCGGGAAATATCGCTCAAAGGAAGACATGAAACTGCTACAGGAAAATACCCAAAAAATAGGAGCGCAAGACAAGAAGTAAAACACTACACACAGGAAAACCGCAAAAAATACAAAATAAGTCAGGGCGTGATGTGACAAGTGGTGACAGTACACCTACTTTGAGACAAGAGCTGTAGTGATGCATGCTTGGTTATGCTTTAAAGTCATATCCCACAATCGCGACGACGACTTTCTACTGTCAACTGACTTTCGTTTTTTTTGTGATTTCTGCTGGTGGTGTGCCTCCGGATTTTTCCAACGCAAAAAATGTGCCTTGGCTCAAAAAAGGTTGAAAAACAATGTCCTAGAGAAGGGGTAGGGAACCTACGGCTCGCGAGCCAGATGTGGCTCTTTTGATGACTGCATCTGGCTCTCGGATAAATCTGAGCTGACATTGCTTAACATAAGTAATGAATAATTCCACTTGTAATAAGTGTTAAAAATAATATTCAAAACATAAAACATTCTCATGCATTTTTAGTCCATCCATCCGTTTACTACCGCACCTGTTCAAGAAGTTGCGTTAAGAAATTATTTATTTATTATTGGTTAGTGTGGGCCTTGTCCTCCTGGGGGTTCTTCAGACCACCAAGCACCGACATGAGAGCCCGTTTCAGGTTACACTATTGTTTTATATTTCAATAAGTCTCTCAGTTGCTTTCCAGCAATTGTATTGTTCTCTTTCGTTCTCGCTCGCGCTCTTGCTCCAGCCCCAACCCCGTCTCTCCTCCTGGCTGCTGCTTATAACAGAGCGACAGGTGATTAGATAACAAGGCTCAGGTGGGCCATCTATGCAGCTCTCGCTGATTTCGAGGCCGATCCTGGCACACCACAGTGTGCTGCAGGCCCGCGGGCCACGCCCCCTCCACAGTTAGCTTCAGAATAACAATGTTATTGCAAAGAATAAGAGACCTATTATACTCTAGAAATGTTGATCTTACTTAAAAATGCACGTGTTTGTGTTCAGTGTTAAAAAAAATATTATATGGCTCTTACGGAAAGACATTTTAAAATATTTGGCTTTCCCGACCCCTGTCCTAGAGTGTGACAGCTGCCTTCAAATGCCCCACTTAGGTTAGATTGCAGTCTGTTGGGATCCACGTTGTAATCTGGTCATTAGCATCATTAAGTCAATAATAACTGTTCCACGCCTGTTGACGTCAGCCAAGAATGCTGGTGGTGGAGGGGCGATACGTGCGTGGAAGAGGGAGACGAAGAAGATGCATACATTGAACACGCGCCACTGTGTATGTAGGAGAGCAACACCCACGCGTCTACGGCATAGTGGTTTTGTGGGCACGCACGTGCAAATGATTACAATCAAACGGCGCGAGGGAGACATATTACTGCCGCCTGCTAGCGAATGTGCAAAAAGATGCTAATTGCCGCGCTCGCCTGGATTGGGGTTGATACGTGATTTGACAAGTTAGCAACATGGCGTGACATAAAGCGCCAACGGTGCTCGCAATTCAATCAAAAGTTAAACCACCCAAAAAGGCAAATTGAACAGAGTACTCACGTATAGACGAGAGCAGCGGGTTGTCGGTGGCTGGGTGAGGTGTCCGTGTCTGCGGCAGCGAGTGGACAAGTCTCTCGTTGACAATTTAGTCCGGGAAGCGTCTTTTAGTCGCAATAATGACGCGCGCGCTACGTGTCCCAAATGTCCAAAACCTGTCAGCTCACTGACTTGTGTTAGAGCTGTGTTTATTTCACACCTTTTCACACACCAACAATCACGTACTTGGCGGGCACGCGCGCACAAGGTGTTTCACGGTGGAGCCCCTCTTACCCACTTTGCTCCCTGGTGACGTCAATGCAAGACGCAGCTGCAGGTTCTGTATTCGTACTTTCAGCAAAGCCACATCACCGAACACCAAATATGCACACTGCAAAGTATTTGCCACTTGCCACGAATTCAAATTTTACTTCTAAAAATTGCCCTAATTTTAAGCGCTATTTACATATTTTTTGTCATTGCACATCTTAATTTTAGCATGTTGTCTTTTCTAGTAAAAAAAATATGCCGTATTTCCTTGAATTGCCACCGGGCGCTAATTAATTTAAAACCTCTTCTCACTCCTGCGCTTACCAAAGGCATGCGGTAAAAGTAAGCATGCGCTAATTATTTTAAAACGTCTTCTCACTCCAGCACTTACCAAAGGTATGCAGTAAAAATTTGAGTGTGATGTAAGTTGGACCTTAAATCCTACTGAATAGCTCTTAATCTTCTTCCTTTTATGCGATTTCAAATTACCGATATTGAAATCAGCCTCCTCCATTTTGAAGTGTCACTCGTGACGTCACAAGTTTGACCAGGCGGTAATACTAAGCATGCGCTATTTATTTTGGGAAGCGAGTTTGACCCAGCAGTAATTCAAGGCAGGCGCATACTATATGCCCTGCGGCAATTCAAGGAAATACGATATTTTAACAAGATATTTTGGTTTAATCCAGAAAATCTTGTTTAAAGATTATGCAACTTTCCAAGGATGCTTAATTTAAAGGGGCCATATGTAAGAATTCCATGTCAAGTCCTCATTAAATGGCCCTGATATGTCAAAAGGCATTAATAAATCCTGTTCTTTTTGAACACTTTTATATCTGATGAAGGTAGTTTAACCGAAATATGCTAATTTCAAAATTACATTTACAGTATTGTTATTGCTTTCATTTTGATTGATTGATTGATTGATTGATACTTTTATTAGTAGATTGCACACTTCAGTACATATTCCGTACAATTGACCACTAAATGGTAACACCCGAAAACGTTTTTCAACTTGTTTAAATCGGGGTCCACATTAATCAACTCATGGTAATCGATGCCCCGCCCTCCACCGTTTGACCAATTAAAAAGTTTGTGAGTGTGTCACATCCAGGTTGCCAGATAGGCACCGCCATCTTTGTCTAGCTACTGCCATTGGTAAAGTGACTAAACATGTCAGACCTTAAATCTAAAAGGCGTCGTTACGATTCTCAACTTATTCATGACAAAGCTTGGAGCAAAACAAGGATTTGTATCAAGGATGCCTTTGAAAGATGGAGACGATTAAAGGCGGAGAAGATTTTTTTATCTGACACTAAATTTGCTAATTTCCTCGTTGATAGGTAGGTCAGGTATTTGCGTTTTCTTTTTACAAAACCCAAAACCAGTGAAGTTAGCATGTTGTGTAATTCCATCCATCCATCCATCCATACATACATTTTCTACCGCTTATTCCCTTTCGGGTCACGGGGGGTCGCTGGAGCCTATCTCAGCTGCATTCGGGTGGTTGGCGGAGTACACCCTGGAGAAGTTGCCACCTCATCGCAGGGCAAACACATATAGACAGACAACATTCATACACACATTACCACACTAGGGCCAATTTAGTTTTGCCAATCAACCAATCCCCAGGTGCATGTCTTTGGAGGTGGGAGGAAGCCGGAGTACCCGGAGGGAACCCACGCAGTCATGGGGAGAAAATGTAAATCCACACACCCATAAGTAAGAATTCGGTGTCAAGTCATCATTAAATGGCCTTGATATGTCAAAAGGCATTAATAAATCAGGATATTTTTGAATACCATTATAGCTGATAACAGTAGTTCAACTGGGATATGCTCATTCCAACATTAGATTTACAGTATTGTTATTATTTCGATGCCCCGCCCTCCACCGTTTGACCAATTAAAAAGTCTGCTAGTGTGTCACATCCAGGGTGCCAGTTACGTACCGCCTTCTTTGTCTAGCTACTGCCACTGGTAAAGTTACTAAACATGTCAAACTTTACTAAATCTAAAAAGCGCCGCAACGATTCTCATGACAAAGCTAGGAACAAAACGAGGATTTGTATCAAGGATGCCTTTGAAAGATGGAGACGATTAAAGGCGGAGAATTTTTTTTTTTATCTGATGCCAAACTTGCTAATTTCCTCCTTGATAGGTAGGTCAGGTATTTGCGTTTTCTTATTACAAAACCCAATACCAGTGAAGTTAGCAAGTTGTGTAACTAGTAAAAAAAAAAAACTGAATATAATGATTTACAAATCCTTTTCAACTTATATTCAATTGAATAGACTGCAAAGACAAGATATTTAATGTTCGAACTGAGAAACTTATTTGTTTTTTGCAAATAATCATTAACTTAGAATTTAATGGCAGTACACATTGCAAAAATGTTGGCACAGGGGCATTTTTACCACTGTGTTGCATGGCCTTTCCTTTTAACAACACTCAGTAAATGTTTTGGAACTAAGGAGACCAATTTTTGAAGCTTTTCAGGTGGAATTCTTTCCCATTCTTGCTTGATGTACAGCGTAAGTTGTTCAACAGTCCGGGGTCTCCACTGTAGTATTTTAGGCTTCACATTTTCAATGGGAGACAGGTCTGGACTACAGGCAGGCCAGTCTAGTGTAAGCGGGGGCATCCATGATAACGTTCCTTGGAAGGCAACATATGTTGCTGCAAAACCTGGATGTACCTTTCAATATATTAAAGCATATTTTGTGGCTTTCACCATATCGAATAATTTGCATAAAAAGTAGGGTCGGGATCGCTATAAGGGTCAGTCGATATCGCTATGGGGTCCGGAACTATAATGCTGCCCTCCAGTGGTCAACAGAGGCTGAAAAGTCTTTCATTGACCTCAAGCATGACCTGTTCACTGTCTCTACCCTTGCTGTGCCTGACTATGAGCTGCCTTTTTTTCTTGAATGTTTCTGAAAGTGATAGCACTACTAACGCAGTCCTTTTTTCAGGAACAGAAAGAGGAGGAGGAGTGAGGGGAACACGCCAATTTTAAGATTTCACTGATATGATCAATCCAGTACAAGGGAAAAGGTACTGGCAACATCAAAACAAAATTGGCAAAAATCTGTGCACAGACCAAAACGAATTGGAATGACACATTGCCATTGGCTTTAATGATCATTCCAAATGTCCGTGAACAAAACAGCTTTTTCACCCAATGAATTGCATACATGTAGGGCTGGGCGATATGGCCTTTTATTAATATCTCTGCATTTTTTGGCCATGTCACGATACACAATATATATATCTCAATATTTTGCCTTAGCCTTGAATTAAAACTTGATGCATATAATCACAGCACTATGATGAGTCTATGTGTCTACATTAAATCATTCTTGTTCATACTGCATTAAGATATGCTCATTTTTAACTTTCATGCAGAGAGGGAAATCACAATTAAGTCAATTTACCAAAACTGTATTTATTAAACAGTTATCAAGCAGTGGCACAAACATTTATGTCATTTCAAAACAGAAAGTACAAATTTGTCAGAGGCATATTAAAATAAGCTATTGGTGCCCTTTTGTGCATGATGTCACAAAGATGATCAAAACAACACTAAATCAATGTGCACTTTTTGTACAGAACGCAACTACAATAGTTTAAAACAAATAAAGTGCAAATTTGGTGTATGATGTCACACAAGATCTTTAAATAACTGTCCAAAAAAAAATGAGCTGCATAATAGGAAATCAAATAGTGTATGTCCTTTGCTATGTGGTTGGTTACTGCGGACGTTATCTCATTTTGCTATTGACTAATTTTTTCATATAGTGTTTATCTGGAAATGGTTTCTTCGGCATTTTGTGGGTATGGCACCGGCCGGAGATGTTGACATGCGGAGTTTCAAACACTCTAACTTTCTCTAGCGGGTGACTTTTCAAATGAGGCTACAAACTAGCAGTAGGTGCTTCTTTTTGTAACAATGCTTTTGCCGCATACTTGTTCGACATCTTCCCGCTTGAAGCCAAACCACCGCCAGACGATGGACCCCGTGCTGTTTTTCTTAGGAATTAATTCTTCCTTCATTTGTTACCAGATTCACACCTTCTTTCTCTCGTATTACCACTCGCACCACTCCGCTAGCATCACAGCCAACATTACCCATGCTGCTACCTCTCTGCTCAGCAAGGGCGTATGACGCCACAGTATGTGACGTATGTAAGAAGATGCGCTTGTTTTACGTAATTATGAGGAGAGACAAGAAACAGTGAAAAAAGCCTGAAGTGTAATGCCTGCAGCTAAAAGTAGCTGCGTGAGAACGTATACTTGAATATCACAATATAGTAATTTTCTATATCGCACAGAGACAAACCCGCGATATATCGAGTATATTCGATATATCGCCCAGCCCTACATACAAGTCAGCCCTTCCCAGGACCAGCAGCTTCCTTGGAAGGAGTAATCAGCGTGAAACTAAAAATTGTATTATGACCAAATTCAGAATTTGTGTGACAATTTTCTCCATACATAATCGAAAACGGCAGCCGGCCACTCCATATTCCCTCCTGCTTGCTGAGTGGGTCAAGGTTTGTGGAGCTCCCCCCGGTGTTCTGGTTATGGCGGTCATTTACATTATGGAAGAAGTTTGACATGTACTTTGGTATCAGTGAGGTGTAACAAATTTTATAGACTCGGCTCAGTGCAAGTTGTTTTACTCTGTACTCCACCCTGCGTCAGCCCACTTTGGAGAAGTGGGTGGATCTGGGGTGGAAGTCTAGAAGTACACTGACTAGCTTTTTCTGGGATGTTTGCCCAGAAGGGAGATTCTGTCGAAAAATCTTCTTCGTGGGTTGACCTTTTTGATTACCTAAGTTGCCATTTTATCACAGGAAAGATTAGCCTGTAGAATAGGTAGATAGGGAGGTGACCTCATCTTTCCTGGTGATAACAATGTCACCCACTTTAATAGTGAAGTCACTGACTTTCTTAAGGTTGATTTGAGACCCAAATAGGATGGATTCCATTTTACCTAAGTGTAAGGATGGCTTATTGTCAGCGAGCCAGGTGCAAATTCTAAAGAGTTCGGCAATGAGGATTTTTTTCGACCTGTGACGTGTCCTTGCCGGATACCAGCAGGGCTGAGTCATCCGCAAACAGGAACAATTCACAGTCGCTTGCTGTCGTTTACGTTTATTAGGAACAGTAAAGGCCCTAATATATGGCCTTGGGGTACACCGCAGCTTACTTAGAGGGGGGGGGGGGGGGGGGGGGACACGGTGCCGTTCACCTCTACCACCTGTTTCCTACTGTCCAAGTAAGATTGCATCCACATCGATGAGGTTTTATGAAATCCGATTGCTCTGAGCTTATCCAACAGTATAGCGTGGTTAAATGTGTCAAATGCCTTCTGAAGGTCCAGCATGACCATGACGCAGTGTTTGCCCGCGTCCATCTCATGTTTGATGTGGTCTGTCAGATAGAGAAGGTATGTGTCAGTGGAGTGGTTAGTTCTGAAGCCGGATTGGAATTTGTACAGGAGTTTTTTAGTGGCAAGGTATCCATCGACCTCTTCACAAACTATTTTTTCCATTACTTTTAAAATGGAACTGAGAATAGAAACAGGTCGGGAGTTACAAGGTTCTAAAATTGCTTCCTTTTTTATAAAGGGAGGTTACTCTTGCTATCTTGAAATCTTTTGGTACGTGGGATTGTTTAATTGAGAGGTTCATTATGTGTGTGATTATTGGGGCAATGGTGGTGACAGAGTCCGAGGAATCTGGAGGGGATATTCTCAAGGCCAGTGGCCTTGTTTAGGTGGAGCTCGCTCAGTTTTTTGAGCACCTCGTCAGCTGAGACCATTTCTAATTTGAAATCGTTGTTGAATACTCCAAGCTTTCTGCAGTAGGCTTTAATGTGTTCTACACCAAAGTGACCAGAGTGGTGGGACAGCTTGTTAACTAGAGTTGTGGTTATGCTGGTGAAAAAGGTGGTTAGTCTGCCTGCTACCTCCAGTTTGTCTGTAATGAAGGAGTCGCCCTCCTTTATGTTGATGTTGGTGAGTCTGGTTTTAGGTTTCTGGCTGCAGCCAGGAAGTTGGTTGTTGAGGATTTTCCAGAACTCATGTCGCTTATTTGTGTTTTCTTCTATTTTATCGTAAATGTAAATTTTTTTTAAGATTGAACAGGGTTGTTTGCCTTATTTCTTTATTACTACATTGTTTTTTGAGTGTGGTAAGGAGTGATTTGAGGTTATTATTGGGTTTTTTATCTACTTTGGTTTTGCACTTTTGGTATTCAGAATATTTTGTGTCTCTGTCCTTTACGGCAGATAATAGGTCCTGATTCATCCATGATTCAGAGCGGACTTTGAACCTGACTGTTCTCACGGGAACCATATTATTTTTTATCTCTAGGAGCGCTGTTTTAAAGCGATCCCAAGCATCATCGACCAGGTTGCTCATAAGCACAGGGGACCTGTCCCACTCATCTCATTTTAGGTTGAAATCATCACTGGAGAATGTTTTAAGGGATCTGGATAGAGCTCTTATGTGGCCGTTGGCTTTAGGTTTAGCTATTTTGCGGGTGCAGAAGGTTAGATGGTGGTCGCTAAGACCACAGATCATGATCCCACCTTTTTTTTTATGTTAGGCTGGTCACTCGTAAACAAGACTCCGAGGTACTTGAACTCCTCCACTTGGGGCAAAATCTCTTCCCCAACCCGGAGATGGCACTCCACCCTTTTCCGGGCGAAAACCATGGACTCTGACTTGGAGGTGCTGATTCTCATCCCCGTCACTTTACATTTGGCTGTGAACAAATTCAGTGAGAGCTGAAGATCCTCACCTGATAAAGCTATCAGGACCACATCATCTGCAAAAAGCAGAGATTTAATCTTGTAGCCACCAAATCGGATTCGCCGATTTTGGAATGTGATGTTCATATTGGAGAAAACAGGGGCCTCCATGTCAGGGTTTACAGAAAACCCTCACACACCAATCAATCCCTACTTTTTTGACTAACACCACCTACTGGAAGACAAACTGGATGTTATCAGAACCCTACAACACAGAGCTGATAATGTTACTACCAGCCCACAGACCAAAGAGAAATAGCATAGGCATTTAAGGAAGCAAAAATAGTGTCATTCATGTATCAGTTCTAAATGAGAAACTCAGAAGAATTTTTAAACAACACAAGATCCCAGTACACTTCAAACCAGGCAGAGACTGGTGCATTCTAAAGACGGTAC
The DNA here is from genome assembly GCF_033978795.1 of Nerophis ophidion. Lineage (NCBI taxonomy): Eukaryota > Metazoa > Chordata > Actinopteri > Syngnathiformes > Syngnathidae > Nerophis > Nerophis ophidion. Next base: position 32,947,191 of record NC_084618.1, on the reverse strand, counting down.
ATCCTTCCATCCATTTCTGCCCTGCGATGAGGTGGCAACGATACACCACACACACACAAAAACAATCTGGTGTATACTGTCCAGTGTAATGATACAGGCACTGATTCATAAATTGGGGGTAAACAAAACAACTACTATGCCGACACATGGCACACCAAAGACGGGAAAACTTTTCAGGCCAAGTTTCAGCTGTCAATTTGCACCTCAAGAAGAAACAGCACTTCTCTGACAACACAAATGTACATAATCTGGACAGGAAGGACAGATGGTACGAAAGAGGATTGAGGGAAGCCATCTATGTCAATGTTAAAAAACATCCCTGAACCATCTATCTCTTACATACAACTCTGTCCTTTCAACCATTCCTAAACGACTCTTCAATTTAGCCTCCAACAAAAAACAGGAGTTAGAAACATTCAGTTCACAGAAGTTGACAAGAATGCCGTTTGTGCCATTTGTTTAATTGAATGCTTACATGGGGGATTCCAACTATTCTGGACTGTTAGTAGTCGATCCACAATAATTGTTATGCCACACAATACCTCAATGCTAACAAGGGGAAATTACTATTCACTGATTGTCGTTGGCTTTGACATTAGGGCTGCTAGTTTGCATTAAAACTGTGTTTTTTTCTCACTATGATAGGGCAAAACCATCCTTGCCTAGACACACCCACCTGGTTTATAAATATTTGGGGGTTTGGCACCAACCGCTAGACTAGATCTTACCAGTCTAAGTCTATGAGCACGGACTGATGAAGCCCATCACAGATGAGCGGCGAAACGTCTTCTAAAACAAACCAAACAGTCTAGTTGCGATAGATTGAATGCCCTGAGATGACAATAACTTGGATGAAAGAGAACATTCATAGACACAAAACTGATAACTAAACATGGAAGAGTCATACTTGCCAACCCTCCCGGATTTCCCGGGAGACTCCGGAAATTCAGCGCCTCTACCGAGAATCTCCCGAAATTCAGCCGGAACTGGAGCCCACGCCCCCTCTAGCTCCATGCGGACCTGAGTGGGGACAGCCTGTTTTCACGTCCGCTTTCCCACTATATAAACAGCTTGCCTGCCCAATCACGTTACAACATCTACGGATTTTAATAAAAAACTGCACACACAATCAGACAAAGCAGAAGAATGAGGAGTTACAGCCAAGGGGACACCGTCTGTAATAGAGTGATCTATGTCGTTTGTTGCCATCTCCTGGTGACTGTTGGCTATAGCGTCATGGGGTTGCTTTTTGATTGGCCAACGATTTACGTGGTGTTGCGCACGCGCACCTGACGGCAAGTGAGGGAATCTGTTCTGAACCCTTCAGTAAAGAGACGTAACTTCATCACCTCGCCTGGTTATTGACTTCAACCCAATATATTACACCGTCGACGAGCAAAATGAAGAAATACGTTTACAAGTTCCAACACAAATGGAAACAAGAATTTCAGTTTATCCAGGAGAGTTCGAAAGGGAAGGAGTATGTTGCCTGTAAATTTTGTAGAGCAGAGTTCTCCATTGAACACGGTGGCCGAACGGATATATATACAGTCATGAACGGTCAGCGAAGCACAAAGCGTCCGCAGCGCAGCATCGTTCACAACCCAGTATTATGGGCCACCTCGCAAAATGGAGACCTGATGGTGTAACTTATGCTGAGACAAAAATGGCTATGCTGATAGCTGGAAGCAACATCCCGTTCTCCTTTGCGTATGTCTACAACAAATCCGTGAAGGATATGTTACCGGATTCGGAGAGCGCTCGCCAGTACGCAAATGGCCGAACAAAGGTTACTCAATTTGTGAAAGGTAAGTGTTGTTGTTGTTTTTTTTGTTACCAGCAAGCACAGTACAGTTAGTAGAACAACTGTGTTTTTATTACTGTGTATTTGATAGGTGCCGTCTGAAATTCAACTATTTATTTCATTAATATATATAATAAAATAAATATATATAGCTAGCATTCACTGAAAGTCAGGTATTTCCTACATATATATATATATATATATATATATATATATATATACATACATATATATATATATATATATATATATATATATATGTATATATATATATATATATATATATATATATATAAAGGGAATAAGCGGTAGAAAATGGATGGATGGATATATATATATATATATATGAAATACTCGAGTTGGAGAATTGTAAGCTGTAAATATACTCCTTGTAAATGGTAAATGGGTTGTACTTGTATAGCGCTTTTCTACCTTCAAGGTACTCAAAGCGCTTTGACACTACTTCCACATTCACCCATTCACACACACATTCACACACTGATGGAGGGAGCTGCCATGTGAGGCACTAACCAGCACCCATCAGGAGTAAGGGTGAAGTGTTTTGCTCAAGGACACAACGGACGTGACGAAGTTGGTACTAGGTGGGGATTGAACCAGGGACCCTCAGGTTGCTGGCACGGCCACTCTCCCAACCGGGCCACTCTTCCCCTCTTAACCACGCCCCCGCCCCAACCACACCCTCAACCACGCCCCCAACCACGCCTCCGCCCCACACCCGACCACGCCCCCCACCTCCTGAAATCGGAGGTCTCAAGGTTGGCAAGTATGGGAAGAGTAGCTCCTCTGAATGCAAGTTCTCCTAAAGATAGATGGATAAGAAATTTTGAGTCTAAAGCAGGAATACAAATTCTGTATACAAACAAAATATTAAAACTGGCAAGACACCAATGCACTGCAGTTTGTTTGTTTTTTCATTAAATTTTTGTCCTTTTTGTTTTGAGCAGTTTAAAAAAACATAATGTCTAAAACACATTCCATTAAAGCCATTTTTTTGTCTAGTCATGGTGTTAGAAGTTGAAATTTTTTTCAATGACGTACCCCCTGTGAACATTTTTTAAATTGAAATACCCCCTAATCAGAGCAAAGCATTTTTGGTTAAAAAAAGATCCATTCATCCATGTTTTACCGCTTATTCCCTTTGGGGTCGCGGGGGGTGCTGGTGCCTATCTCAGCTACAATCAGGCGGAAGGCGATGTACACCCTGGACAACAGAGATAGACAGACAACAAAGAGATAAAGAAGTAAAATACAGCACTATGTCATCAGTTTCTGATTTATTATAATGTATAACAGTGTAAAATATTGCTCATTTGTAGTAGTCTTTCTTTAACTATTTGGAAAAAAAGATATGAAAATAAATAAAAACTTGTTGAAAAATAAACAAATGATTCAATTATAAATAGAGATTTCTACACATAGAAGTAATCATCAAATTAAAGTGCCCTCTTTTGGGATTGCAATACAGATCCATCTGGATTCATTAACTTAATTCTTAAAATGTATTCACAAAAAAAGTAATCTTTAACATCAATATTTATGGAACATGTCCACAAAAAAATCTAGCTCTCAACACTGAATTGTGCATTGTTGCATTTGTTTTCAGTTTATGAACTTAGATTCATATTTTGTTGAAGTATTATTCAATAAATATATTTATAAATGTCAGGTTCGTCCCTGATAGTTTGGTTAGGTTTTAGTTTTTCCTCTGTGTCTTTGTTTCCTGTCAGCGCTTTTATTGTGGTTATTTCCTGTTTTTCTCCCTGAGCGCTGTTTCCCCTCAGCTGCCGCTGATTGGCACCTGGCCACACCTGGTGTCAATCAGCCAGCTGCTATTTGAAACTGTTTTGTCCACCAGTCAGATACTGGATTATTGTCAGTAATACTTGTCATAGAACCTGTAGCTATTTGCAGCGTGCTGTCTTTTTGTTGCTAGTTCCTGTTTGCTGGATCCTGTTTACCGTTTTCCAGTTTGGCTGTTCCTAGTTTCTGGTTTGTGTTTTTTAATTTCTAAAGATTAAATCATGTTTTCCTGCGCAATGCTTGCCACCTTCTCTGCATCTTGGGGTTCGTCACAAACTCACTCTGACAATAAAGGATTTTTGAATTGTTGCTATTTTTAGAATATTTAAAAAAAAATCTCACATACCCCTTGACATACCTTCAAGTTCCCCCAGGGGTATGTGTACCCCCATTTGAGAACCACTGGTTTAGGGTACACTTGCTAATGATAGAAAATGTTATCCATACGTGATTAATCGCGGTTAATTGTGAGTTAACTATGAACAAAATGCAAATAATTGGGACCAAATATTTTGATTGTTTGACAGTCCAAGTTGTAACATAATGAAATGTGGTATGGAAAAGTGTTCAGTATCTTCTACTGGCATGAAGCCAACTCAAAACTGCTATGCACTTGAGCATTAATTGAAAAAAAAAAAAAAACACTATGAATGGGCAAAAACTAATAATTTACACCAGTGGTTATACTTTTTTTCAGCAAGTACCCAAAAACACTTAGCTCTCCAAGTACTATAATGACCAACATTAAAATACAGTAGTTTAGTTGGTCTAAATATTCGTTAAGAACAAAGCAGCAGTCACAACCCACTCAGTGGCCTAGTGGTTAGAGTGTCCGCCCTGAGATCGGTAGTTTGGGAGTTCAAACTCCGAGCGAGTCATACAAAGACTATAAAAATGGGACTCATTCCTTTCCTGCTTGGCACTCAGCATCAAGGGTTGGAATTGGGTGTTAAATCACCAAAAAATTATTCCTGGGTGCGGCACCGCTGCTGCCCACTGCACCCCTCACCTCCCAGGGGGTGATCAAGGGTGATGGGTCAAATGCAGAGAATAATTTTGCCACACCAAGAGTGTGTGTGACAATCATTGGTACTTTAACTTTAATTTTTTATATGTAATATCTTGGCCACTGTAATATTACACACACTTTGACCAGTAACACTGCGTTTGAATATCTAATTAAGGGAATATTTGGCGTACCACGAAATGGAGCCTCATATTACTAGTGATACACATACCGCAGTTTAAGAATAACTGATAAACACTATATATTTGAGGATAAGTTCGGGTTCAAATATCATCTTAAAAAGTACAGTTGTTTCATAAATATGGCCGTTAATGTTATGATCCATTATGGTAAGGAACCCAAGACGCAGGAAAAGAGGCCAACGTGCAATTTACAGTCTTTATTCCAGGGAGGAATTGACAAAAAGCAATGGTGGTGAGGGAGGAAACACGCCATGGAAAAACAGCACACAATAAAACAACTTAACTGGTGGGCACACAGGTGGGAGATGTCGGTGCCCACGTGGGAAGGAGCCTCGGAGGGCGAGTCACAGAAAAAAGCCAGTAGCGAAGAAGTATGTGAATCTACGAACAGGAGCACTACGCACATGGAACCGACGCCTCCCAGCTGTCACTACCCAGTTTAAATTGCTCCGATGTAATTAGTGGCTGGTGTGCTCAAAATCAATACCACCTGTGGATCGTCCCACTGTAGGACGAGAGAGGGGAGCGATCAAACAAGACAGCAGATAATCATCACAATTAATCTGTCACAATGTCAGCGTTCGAAGCAATGCTTAGTAAGCAATTAACTTTTCAGGCTTTTGGACACACTGTACCTTATACATTACTGCCATCGAATTACAACGGCATGCATGTGTGACATTTTCAAATGAGACTAAGATGTGTAAAAAAGCTGGACAGCACAGTTACCAGCTCAGTATTTAATGAATAAAAATAAGAAATGTAATTATAAAATTTGCATGTGTTAACACATGAACACACATCAAAATACCCAAAATAGTTTTTTTGACTACCAGTATCTGTTACCTGGTACCAGGAATTGGTACTGCTTCTGTGGGACGGCGTGGCGCGGTTGGGAGAGTGGTCGTGCCAGCAACCTGAGGGTTCCTGGTTTCAATCCCCAGCTTCCACCAACCTCGTCACATCCGCTGTGTCCTTGAGCAAGACACTTAACCCTTGCTCCTGATATAGAACTAAAGAGGCCTTTTGGGTGAAAACTTCAACGTATTTATCAGATAAGAATCCAGTTACCTTGATTCAGCCTTTACCGATTACAACAATTAGGTTTTATTTGAATTTTATACAGTAAAATACACCACAAGCTTCAATACCGATAGCAATACAGAAAAAAAGTCCAGCCCAAGGTCAACATTTTGCCGCCATGAATGTGTTTGTTAACTGTACAAGTGAAGCATCATATACCCAAGTGCCCTTCCATCCATTTTCTACCGCTTAATTCCCTTTTGGGTTCATGGGGGGCGCTGGTGCCTATCTCAGCTACAATCGGGCGGAAGGCAGTGCACACCTTGGACAAGTCGCCACCTCATCGCAGGGCCGACACATTCACACTCACATTCACACACTAGGGCCAATTTAGTGTTGCTAATCAACCTATCATCAGGTGCATGTCTTTGGAGGTGGGAGGAAGCCGGAGTACCCGGATGGAACCCACGCATTCCCGGGGAGGACATGCAAACTCCACACAGAAATATCCCGAACCCGGGATTGAACCCCAGACAACTCAGGACCTTCTTAGTGTGAGGCAGACGCACTAACCCCTCTGCCACCATGAAGTATACCCAAGTGTAAAAATCTAAATCCTGTCATACAAGTGGAAAAATTAGTTAACCATTGTTTATATCAAAACTAGATACATTTCCCACAGGGATTAATGATACATTATGAATGAATGAATTAGAATTGTGCGAAGTTGTTAAACAAGTTTAAAATCAATGTCTGTTGGTGAGCTCTGTTGGTGAGTATGATTGCATGATGTCCTGTTAAAGCATTTCCAAGCAGCAATATTAAAATTGGTTTAATAATAGCTGCATTTCATTCTCTCGTCTCCATTCACTTCGTTCTGGTGATAAATGACTGAGGAGCTGAGCATCACAAAGGGCATCCTGACTTCTCTTGATCATCAGCACCATGATCCTTCTCCTTCCACATATCCCATCATGTCCCATTAATACAGCTCCCCTCCTCCATCAGGTGTCACCTTCACCCACCTGTCATTAAATCACACTCCATGGCCAATATTTTTCGTCTCCCACACCTTCACTACCCGTGCCGCTTATAGCTGTGGCTCCATTTACGTCATTCTGTCTGTCAACCAACAATCTGAGCAATTGAGAAGTCATTTCGGCATGTGGTAGGGGTTAATCAGAGTCGATATGTCAGCAGGGAATTTATTTCAGTGGCATTTTGAGACATGGCCGTAAATCTATTCGGTAATACTGACAGTCAAAGAAGAATATCTGACATGTTTATTAGAGCTTTTAAGAGTTTGTGTGGCAGCTGTTATTGTCGAAAACAAGGTGGCAACATTGTGGGACTACGGACCACTTAAAGGAAAGAAACTTTTCCAAGAACCCTCTCATAATTCTCATGCCGAATCAAGAAGAAATAGAATAGAAATGTGCCCATTCTTAAAAAATGGCATAATTGTTCAAATTACAAATCAGTGATGTGAGATGACCTTCACAACACGGGTCTCATGTAACAACAGTTGCATAGCGTTCCTACTAAAACTAAACAGATGTTCGAATCTAGAAACTACTTACACAAGTAAATGTACAAATGTATTGAATTGTGCGCATGTACAGAGTCAAGCATTTTTCTTTTTTAAACACATCTAACTTGAAATAGGCAGCACGGTGGAAAAAGGGGTTAGTGTGTCTGCCTCACAATACGAAGGTCCTGAGTAGTCCTGGGTTCAATCCTGGGCTCGGGATCTTTCTGTGTGGAGTTTACATGTGACTGCGTGGGTTCTCTCCGGGTACTCCGGCTTCCTCACACTCCAAAGACATGCACCTGGGGATAGTTTGATTGGCAACACTAAATTGTAAGGGTGTGGTAAAAAATCGAATCGCGATTCAAAATGGATTTTCATTTTTTTTTTTTAAATATATATTTTTTTTAATCAATCCAACAAAACCATACACAGCAATACCATAACAATGCAATCCAATTCCAAAACCAAACCTGACCCAGCAACACTCAGAACTGCAATAAACAGAGCAATTGAGAGGAGACACAAACACAACACAGAACAAACCAAAAGTAAATAAATGATAAATGGGTTGTACTTGTATAGCGCTTTTCTACCTTCAAGGTACTCAAAGCGCTTTGACACTACTTCCACATTTACCCATTCACACACACATTCACACACTGATGGAGGGAGCTGCCATGCAAGGCGCCAACCAGCACCCATCAGGAGAAAGGGTGAAGTGTCTTGCTCAGGACACAACGGACGTGACGAGGTTGGTACTAGGTGGGAATTGAACCAGGGACGCTCGGGTTGCGCACGGCCACTCTCCCCACTGCGCCACGCCGTCCCCAAAAAAGTAGTGAAAAAAAATGAATATTTTCAACAACAGTATCAATATTAGTTATAATTTCAACATAGCAGTGATTAAAAATCCCTCATTAACATTATCATTAGACATTTATAAAAATAAAAAAATTAAAAAGAACAATAGTGTCACAGTGGCTTACATTTGCATCGCATCTCATAAGCTTGACAACACTGTGTCCAATATTCTCACAAAGATAAAATAAATTATATTTTTGGTTCGTTTAATGGTTAAAACAAATTTACATTATTGCAATCAGTTGATAAAACATTGTCCTTTACAATTATAAAAGCTTTTTACAAAAATCTACTACTCTGCTTGCATGTCAGCAGACTGGGGTAGATCCTGCTGAAATCCTATGTATTGAATAAATAGAGAATCCCTTTGAATCGGGAAAAAAATGGTTTTTGAATCGGGAATCGTGTTGAATTGAAAAAAAAATCGATTTTGAATCCAATCGTGACCCAAGAATCGATATTGAATCGAACCGTGGGACACCCAAAGATTCACAGCCCTACTAAATTGGCCCTAGTGTGTGAATGTGAGTGTGAATGTTGTCTATCTGTGTTGGCCCTGCGATGAGGTAGCAACTTGTCCAGGGTGTACGCCGCCTTGCGCCCGATTGTAGCTGAGATAGGCACCCCGCGACCCCAAAAGGAATAAGCGGTAGAAATGGATGGATGGATGAATAGGTTATATCAACCTGACGCCACGTTCCTTGTTCTGTCGATGTCTGCAACCCACCGCTGATGAACATGCGCCAATATTTCAAATATTGTGCCTCGAACGAAATATTTATCGAAATCAACTGCCTCGGGTGCACCTTGTACAAATAATTAGTGATTTTAAATGATGTTTCTTTAATTGTATCTTCTGACTAGCAAACATGCGGACAAATACAGCATAAGGAAGTTCACATTGACGCAAACAACGGTAGCTTAAATTTTCGTTTTAATTATTATTTAAAGCAAGAATATTAATTTCAGTGAAAACAAAGATGCGTTTGCACCGCGGAACAACGACTAAATCCAATCTAATCCAATTCCCCTTATTTTAATTGCACTATTGACAAAAAACTGTTTCCAGATTTCTGCATTTAAAAAGAAACTATAAAAAGTCCTTAAATTAAAAGCGTTTAAAATATAACAAGCAAAAAACAAACAATAAACTATAGGGCTGGGCGATATATCAATATACACGATTTATCGCGGGTTTATCTCTGTGCGATATAGAAAATTACCATATCGTGATATTCGAGTATACGTTCTCACGCAGTTGCTTTTAGCTGCAGGCATTACATGACAGGCTCTCCTCGCTCTTTCTTGTCTCTCCTTCTCACAGACAAGCGCACTTTCTTCCTCACGTCACATACTGTCGCGTCATACGTCACATACGTATACGCCCTCGCCCAGCAGAGAGGTAGCAGCATGGGTAACATTAGCTGTGATGCTAGCGAGCCGTGCGAGTGGTAATACGAGAGCAAGAAGATGCGAATGAAGGAAGAATTAATTCCCAAGAAAAACAGCAGGGGGTCCATCGTCTGGCGGTGGTTTGGCTTCAAGTGGGAATATGTCAGACAACCGTAATTTGTCAAGTGTGGGCCAAAAGTGTTGCTATAAAAAGTAGCATCACTGCTAATATGTAGCATCATTTCAAAAGTCACCTGCTAGAGAATGAAGAGAATTTCATAACGTCTGTAGTAACCTACCACATAGCGAAGGACAAATACTATTTGATTTCCTATTATGCAGCTCATTTATATTTGACACTTAAATGTCTCTGACAATCTTGCACTTTTTGTTTTGGAAATGACATGAACGTTTGTGCCACTGCTTAATAACTGTTTAATGAATACAGTTTTGGTCAATTGACTTATATGTGATTTCCTTCTCTGCATGAAAGTTTAATAGTGGCATATATTATTGCAGTATTAACAAGAATGTTTTAATGTAGACACATAGAATCATCATACATATATGCATCAAGTGTTCATTCAAGGCCAAGGCAAAATATCGATATATATCGTATATCGCGATAGGGCCTAAAAATATCGAGATATTAAAAAAGGCTATATCGCCCAGCCCTATTAAAATAAAATAAAATTAAACTACAAGAGACAGAGAGGACCAAAATACTTGTGCCGATTTAAAAGGAAAGGAAGAATAAGAATAAAAGAATAAAAATGGGTTTTAAGACAATATTTAAAGCATTCAATAGTGGGGGCCATTGTGACATTGAATAGTGAAGGGCCAACAACAAAAAAGGCTCTGTCTTCCCTAGTCCTGAGCCTTGTTTAAGTTGGAACTGGCCCTTGGACCTCAATGCGCTAGCTGGAGCATCAATTTGAATGAGGTCCGTTATGTACTTTGGAGCCAGTCCATTCAAAGCTTTAAAAACAGACAGTAAAATGTTTGAATCGATCCTAAAATTTGTTACGCGTGGGGGGGTCGCAGCTTGCTGCTTGCTGCTTGGTTCGTTACGGACAACTCCGGACGAAAGCGTGAGGTAGGAACATGATTTAATCTTCAAAACACGTATCAAAAACAGAAAACAAGTAGAAGGTAAACCGTGCCAATCGCACGTGAAGTTAAGGTACAAACTAGCACCGGAAGCATAAATGAAAAGCCAAGAAATATCAACGTAACCTGTTGCGGACAGCAAACAATGAAGCCAGGACGAGTGTGGCGAGACAAGTGAAAAAATAGCTCTCTGTTTGGGTTGGGCTCTCTGGGCGGCTGGGGCCGTACTCTGGCTCCCACGCACATGGGAAATCAAATATATTGTACATACAAACACACTTATACTCACACACACTCTGTTATTCATACATACAAACATACATACATAATAGGTACTTACGCTCCCACATACATACACAAACACAGTACATACCTACGTACTCCAAGTCCGTCCATCTACACGCACATTTACGGTACGGACGTACACATACTGTACATATTCATTCACTGTACAAACATACACATACACATACTGTACAAACATTCATATACACATTCTGTACATATACAAGTACATATACAAACATACACGCATGCACATAATCACGTTTCATCAAACATGTATAAACATTGTTGCCCTAGGGGAAACTGGGTAACACATGGCACACTGACAAAGCTTAATACATTGTTACTATAACAATCTACAAGATTAATATAGGTTGCCTCTGTCTCTTCCCCTCCATCTTTCGTTATTCCTTTTTTTTTCTCTCTCTCTCTAGTTATCATTATGTATATGTATTGTTGCATTTGAACAACTGTTTTGTTGATAATAGAGGTAAACCATTTGTATTGTTCATGATCAATAGCGCTTTTTCTATTGGTATTTGTATTGCTCCAGTTGTAGTGTAAAAATGGTTATCGTCATTTCTATATTATTATTTATTTCGCTAACTGCCTCCTCTCTGAGCTGCCACCTTATCGTGATAGAGGAGTTTTCGTGTCCCAATGATCCTAGGAGCTATGTTGTCCAGTGGCTTTATGCCCCCTGGTAGGGTCTCCCAAGACAAACAGGTCCTAGGTGAGGGATCAGACAAAGGGCAGCTCGAAGACCCAGATTTCCCCTCGCCCGGACGCGGGTCACCAGGGCCCCCCTCTGGAGCCAGGCCCGGAGGTGGGGCACGATGGCGAGCGCAATCGCGACGAGGCAACGTGGGTCACCCCTTCAATGGGCTCACCACCCATAACAGGGGCCATAGAGGTCGGGTGCGATGTGAGCTGGGCGGCAGCCGAAGGCAGTTCACTTTGCGGTCCAATCCTCGGCTACAGAAACCAGCTCTTGGGACGTGGAACGTCACCTCACTGGGGGGGAAGGAGCCTGAGCTAGTGCGCCAAGTGGAGAAGTTCCGGCTGGATATAGTCGGACTCACTTCGACGCACAGCAAGGGCTCTGGAACCACTTCTCTCGAGAGGAGCTGGACTCTCTTCCACTGTGGCGTTGCCGGCAGTGTGAGGCAACGGGCTGGGGTGGCAATTCTTGTTTCCCCCCCCACTCAAAGCCTGCACGTTGGAGTTCAACCCAGTGGACGAGAGGGTAGCCTCCCTCCGCCTTTGGGTGGGGGGCTGGGTCCTGACTGTTGTTTGTGCTTATGCACCAAACAGCAGTTCAGAGTACCCACCCTTTTTGGGTACACTCGAGGGAGTACTGGAAATTGTTCCCCCGGGTGATTCACTTGTCCTACTGGGGGCCTTCAACGCTCATGTTGGCAACGACAGTGAAACCTGGAGAGGCGTGATTGGGAAGAATGGCCCGAGTGGTGTTTTGTTTTTGGACTTTTGTGCTCGTCACAGATTGTCCATAACAAACACCATGTTCAAACATAAGGGTGTCCATATGTGCGCTTAGCACCAGGACACCCTAGGCCGCAGTTCCATGATCGACTTTGTAGTTGTGTCATCGGATTTGCGGCCTCATATTTTGGACACTCAGGTGAAAAGAGGGGCGGAGCTTTCTACCGATCACCACTTGGTGGGGAGTTGGCTGCGATGGTGGGGGCGGATGCCGGACAGACCTGGCAGGCCCAAACGCATTATGAGGGTCTGCTGGGAACGTCTGGCAGAGTTTCCTGTCAGAGAGAGTTTCAATTTCCACCTCCGGAAGAACTTTGAACATGTCACGAGGGAGGTGCGGGACATTGAATCCGAGTGGACCATGTTCCACACCTTTATTGTCGAGGCAGCTTGTTGGAGCTGTGGCCGTAAGGTAGTTGGTGCCTGTCGTGGCGGTAATCCCAGAACCCGTTGGTGGACACCAGCGGTGAGGGAGGCCGTCAAGCTGAATAAAGAATTCTATCGTGTTCTTTTGGCTCATAGGACACCGGAGGCAGCGGACAGGTACCGACAGGCCAAATGGTGTGCGGCTTCAGCAATCGCGGAGGCAAAAACTCTGACATGGGAGGACTTCGGGGAACCCATGGAAAACGACTTCCGGACGTTTTCGAAGCGATCCTGGACCACCATCCGCCGCCTCAGGAAGGGGAAGCAGTGCACTCTCCACACCGTGTATGGTGCAGATGGTTTTCTGCTGACTTCGACTGCGGACATTGTGGATCGGTGGAGGGAATACCTCGAAGACCTCCTCAATCCTACCAACACATCTTCCTATGAGGAAGCGGTGCCTGGGGAATTTTGTGGTGGGCTCTCCTATTTCTGGGGCTGAGGTAGTCAAAAAGCTCCTCGGCGGCAAAGCCCCGGGGATAGGTCAGAACCGCCCAGAGTTCCTTAAGGCTCTGGATGCTGTGGGGCTGTCTTGGTTGACAACACTCTGCAGCATCGCGTGGACATCGAGGGTGGTGCCTCTGGATTGGCAGACCGGGGGTGGTGGTTCCTCTCTTTAAGAAGGGGAACCGGAGGGTGTGTTCCAACTATTTTGGCATCACACTCCTCAGTTAGGTAAGGTCTATTCGGGTGTACTGGAGAGGAGGAACAGTGTGGTTTTCGTCCAGCTCGTGGAACTGTGGACCAGCTCTATACTCTCGGCTGGGTACTTAGTAGGTGCATGGGAGTTTGCCCAACCAGTCTACATGTGCTTTGTGGACTTGGAAAAGGCATTGGACCGTGTCCCTCGGGAAGTCCTGTGGGGAGTGCTCAGAGAGTATGGGGTATCGGACTGTCTTATTGTGGCGGTCCGCTCCCTGTACGATCAGTGTCAGAGCTTGGTCCGCATTGCCGGCAGTAAGTCGGACATGTTTCCAGTGAGGGTGGGACGCCGCCAAGGCTGCCCTTTGTCACCGATTCTGTTCATAACTTTTATGGACAGAATTTCTAGGCGCAGTCAAGGCGTTGAGGGGATCCGGTTTGGTGGCTGCAGAATTAGGTCTTTGCTTTTTGCAGATGATGTGGTTCGAAGGTTTCATCTGATCGGGATCTTCAGCTCTCGCTGGATCGGTTCGCAGCCGAGTGTGAAGCGACCGGAATGAGAATCAGCACCTCCAAGTCCGAGTCCATGGTTCTCGCCCGGAAAAGGGTGGAGTGCCATCTCCGGGTTGGGGGGGAGACCCTGCCCCAAGTGAAGGAGTTCAAGTACCTCGGAGTCTTGTTCACGAGTGAGGGAAGAGTGGATCGTGAGATCGACAGGCGGATCGGTGCGGCGTCTTCAGTAATGCGGACGTTGTGGTGAAGTATTAGCTGAGCCGGAAGGCAAAGCTTTCAATTTACCGGTCGATCTAAATTCCCATCCTCACCATGGTCATGAGCTTTGGGTTATGACCGAAAAGACAAGATCACGGGTACAAGCGGCCGAAATGAGTTTCCTCCGCCGGGTGGCAGGGCTCTCCCTTAGAGATAGGGTGAGAAGCTCTGCCATCCGGGAGGAGCTCAAAGTAAAGCCGCTGCTCCTCCACATCGAGCTGAGCCAGATGAGGTGGTTCGGGCATCTGATTAGGATGCCACCCGAACGCCTCCCTAGAGAGGTGTTTCGGGCACGTTCGACTGGTATGAGGCCACGGTGAAGAACCCAGGACACGTTGGGAGGACTATGTCTCCCGGCTGGCCTGGGAACGCCTCGGAATCCCCCGGGAGGAGCTGGACGAAGTGGCTGGGGAGAGGAGCGTCTGGGCGTAGGCTGCTGCCCCTGCGAGCCGACCTCGGATAAGCGGAAGAAGATGGATGGATGGATGGATATCGCTAACTGCTTCTTTGCTATTACTTTTACGATCATATTTGTACATATCGTATGTGCTGGTGTTGTTCTATTGTTGTTGTCGTTGTTTTTGTTGTGTTTGCTGTTGTTTTTGTCTCTCTGTCTACCCCCTCTTATCGCTACATTTTCCCCCTCTGTCTTCATTTAATAAAGTAAAATTCAAATAAGGCAACGAGAGAAGTATCCTACACTTCTCTTTTGTACAGAAAATGTGAACAGCCGATATGGGCATCTACATCAACTATATGATTTGCCTGAGAAGATTGACAGGCCAAATAAATAAATAAATAAATGAATAAATAAATAAATAAATAAAAAAATTAAAAAATAGCTCTCTGATTAGTGGTCGACAACAGGTGAGCGCGCCTATCACTAACAGGTGAACCCATTCAAACCCATGGAAACTAAAAAAAAAACAGAGGTGCACAAACAGGAACTATCCATCCATCCATTTACTACAGCTTATTCCCCTTGGGGTCGCAGGGGGCGCTGGTGCCTATCTCAGCTACAATTGGATGGAAGGCGGGGTACACCCTGGACAAGTCGCCACCTCATTGCAGGGCCAACACAGGTAGACAGACAACATTCACACTCACATTCACACACTAGGGCCAGTATAGTGTTGCCAATAAGCCTATCCCCAGGTGCATGTCTTTGGAAGTGGGAGGAAGCCGGAATATCCGGAGGGAACCCACACAGTCACGGGGAGGGCATGCAAACTCCACACAGAAGAATCCAGAGCCCAGAATTGAACCCAGGACGACTCAGGACCTTTGTATTGTGGGGCAGACGTACTAACCCCTCTTCCACTGTGCTGCCCAACTAAGGGAGTCCAAAACTAACAGAAAATAACAAAACATGATCCGGGCCACAGATCATTACAAAAATGTACAGGAAGCCGACGCAGGGAATCGAGAATCAGGGTGATGTACTCCCTTTTTTTGGTTACCTCAGAGTTCTGGACTAACTGCAAGCGTAAAAGTGCATTTTGACTTATTCCGGTGTAAAGTGCATTACAGAAGTCTAGACGTGATGAAATGAATACATGCATGACCTGTTTAAATTGCTTGTGAATTCCACGATGTATGGCCGAGGGAAATCCAACAAGCCTCGTGCGTCTCCGGATCCAGACATCATGGAAAAGTCAGTCGTCGACTCGGCCGGTTTTAGGAGCATAAGTCGAAAGATGGATGAAATTGCCAGCCGACATACATGACAATCTGGAATCTCTTATCAGAGGACCGAAAACGGCTGTTATGGAACCAATCGTTAGCATTCTCTCATCTTATAGCAAAGCCATCGTTAGCCTGGAGCTTGATGCTAATGTTAATGCTAACAAGTTAACTGACCTTTGTGCTAGTGTCAACAAGCTAACTGCCACCGTGGAATTACTGTCTAAAAATGGGATGATTAGGAGGGCCACTCAAGGTGGGATAATATCCAAGTGGTGGGGGTGAAGGCCACCGTTCAACTGAGTTTACCGCTCAGTTCTGGCAGGATGTGCTGAAAGCCCATGTTGGATCCTGCTCAACGGACCCTGCCCTAAAGACAACAAATCTCCTCTGCCACTTGTTGTACGACTGAACTTATTTCAAGTCCAGGTGTCAAGCTGTGACATGGATTTGGGTTGTTTCTTCAACGCAGATGATGATTAGCACGAGCAAGATGTGACTGTGAGTACATTTTTTTTATTAAACACTATAACTAATAAAAGATAAACAAAAACCGCTCACAGTGGAGGTACAAAACTTGGCTACACGATACAAACATGAAACAAAAGCACTTGCTCGATGGCATGAAATAATGGACATAAACAAAAGACTTAGCACAAAGGCAATTGACTATAAACTATATACAAAAACTTACACGACATGGAAGTATGGACGAGGGCATGAAGGAGGTGCAGCATGGGTAGCGTGTGTGAAGACAAGAAAAAGAGTGACTTAAATAGTAGCTATGATCATTAGTGAAAACAGGTGTGAGGCTGAGAACAGGGGCGTGACATGACAGGTGAAAACTAATGGGTTGGCATGGAGACGAAAACAAACCAGGAAGTGCCAAGACAGAATGAAATTTCCAAAAAACTAAATACAACCTGACCAAACATGGAAAAAATCCAAAACATAATCTTACAGGCGTGACACCGGGACCATATTCTATGATGTAAAATGTAAAAAATTGTTTAAAAAAAGATACTAATATGAATATGCATTGGTGAAAAAGTGAATTGTATGACCTTTCCTCAAATTATTTCAAATTGTTAAAATCAAATGTTGGCAAAGCCCAAACGACCACCTCAGTAAAGTTGGCTTGAGGCAGCACACATTTTCATGTCCACATCACATCTTTGCCGTGAAAAAGGGCCTATGCCAGGTTTTTGTGCGTAAGCAAGTTTAATACATGAGGCCCCAGGTGAGGCAGCGATACCTTTTAAAGTATTTTTTTAAATTAAAATTCATATGGCCTAATCTAGGGCTGTCTTCAAATAAAGATTGAATTTAAATTAATCTTATTCGGCTATCAACTTCAAAATCTTGGCCATGTGATGAGGTAGCGACTTGTCCAGGGTGTACCCCGCCTTCCGCCCGAATGCAGCTGAGTTAGGTTCCAGCGACCACCCGCGACCTCAAGAGGGACAAGCGGTAGAAAATGGATGGATGGAATTTCAAAATCTCAGGGCATTCAATCGATTGCAACTGTGGACTGTTTGGTTTGTTTTAGAAGACATTTCCCCTCTCATCCGAGAAGGCTTTATCAGTTTGTGCTCATAGACTTAGATTGGTCAGATCTAGTTTTAGACTTGGATTAGCCAGATCTAGTCAGGCGGTTGGTGCCAATACCTTAGTTGGCTTCATCAGTTTATGCTCAAAGACTTACAAACGAAGATTGGTCTGATCTAGACTAACAGCTGGTGCCAAAACCCCAAATATGTTTACTCCAAAAACCGTGAGAGTGTGCCTGGGCAAGGATGATTTCACCCTATCGTAAGTGAGAAAAACATCTGTTTCAATGCAGATGCACCCCTACTGTCAAAGCCAGCGAGTCGTTGAAGTGTGATTTCCCCTCGTTAGCATTGAGGTATGGTGTGGCAGAAGGATTGCTGTGGATCAATGGTGTGCTTCCTCCCTCGCCACCATCGCTTTTTGTTAATTCCTCCCTGGAATAAAAACTGTAATTTGCACGTAGGCCTCTTTTCTTGCATCTTTGTTTCCCTGGCAGAGGTGGGTAGAGTAGCCAAAAATTGTACTCAAGTAAGAGTACTGTCACTTTAGAGATTTATTACTCAAGTAAAAGTAAGCAGTAGCCACCCAAATATTTACTTGAGTAAGAGTAAAAAGTATGTTGTGAAAAAACTACTCAAGTACCGAGTAACTGATGAGTAACCTGTTTTTTTTTAATGATTACGGCAAATAATGCACAAAAACATAAAAAATAGCAACTTCAAAGCCAGGAATATCTCTTAAGCGACTAAAACAATAATATATATTAAATAATAGTACATTAAAATTAAAAAAATTAAGGCACATTGAGCCACAATAACTTAACAGCACCATAGGCTTAGTAGGCATTGATTGATTGATTGATTGAAACTTGTATTAGTAGATTGCACAGTACAGTACAATTCCGTACAATTGACCACTAAATGGTAACACCCCAATAAGTTTTTCAACGTTAATCAATTACTTAATAAATGACCAAGTCGAGGTGATTTACCATTTATACATATACATACATACACATATCATATACACACACACACATATCATATATATACATATATATACATACATTCATATATACAGTATATAATTTATACGTATTTATTTTGCCGTTTTTGTTCACATGTTAAAGGTGTTTTAATGAATATACATGCATGTTTAACGTATAGATTCCTATCTTTCATGAAGACAAGAATATAAGTTGGTGTATTACCTGATTCTAATGACTTGCATTGATTGGAATTAGACAGTATAGTGCTAATAACGTCCACCTTTTCAAATCGAGGTGAAAAAAAGTTCTTCCTTTCTGTCTAAAACCACATGAAAGTCGGTGGTTTTTGGCATCTTATTTGTCCAGCTTCCATATTCGTTTTTATACACTTTACAAGAAATACATTGGCGGCAAACCCCGTCGCTTGCTAGCTTGTTTGCGCTGGCTTTGGGAGACTCTTATTTTATTAGCGCAGGCGCGATGGAGCAGCACTTTTATTGTGAAGACAGGCACTGTGCGATCAGTCTTTAGGCTTTTGACGGGAAGTACGGTTGAAATAAAAAGTGTCTTTTTTCCTTTACACTTTTGATTGATTGAAACTTGTATTAGTAGATTGCACAGTACAGTACATATTCCGTACAATTGACCACTAAATGGTAACACCCCAATAAGTTTTTCAACTTGTTTGAGTCAGGTTGGACGTGTGACGGTCATGTGACCGCCTGGCTCTGTTTGATTGGTCCAACGTCACCCGTGACTGCATGTGATTGGTGAAACGCATGCAAGCGTATATCCTACTTTGAAAAACCAAAACAAACATTAATAGATCGATTAAAAAAAAAGTAGCGAGTAGCGAGCTGAATGTAGATAAAAGGAACGGAGTAAAAGTAGCGTTTCTTCTCTATATATATACTCAAGTAAAAGTAAAAGTATGTTGCATAAAAACTACTCTAAGAAGTAAAATTTATCCCAAAAGTTACTCAAGTAGATGTAACGGAGTAAATGTAGCGCGTAACTACCCACATCTGTTCTCGGGCCACACTAAATCAAAACATTAACGGCCATATTTATGATACAACTGTACTTTTCAAGTTGATATTTTAACCCAAACTTTTTCTCAAATATATAGTGTTCATCAGTTATTCTTAAACTGCAGTACGTGTATCATACGCGGGCTCCATTTCATGGTATGCCAAATAATCCCTTAATTGAATATTGTAACACTTTGACCAGTGGTACTGGTCAAAGTGATACTGGTCAAAGTATGTGTAATGTTACAGTGGCCAAAATATTAAATACAAACCCCGTTTCCATATGAGTTGGGAAATTGTGTTAGATGTAAATATGAACGGAATACAATGATTTGCAAATCATTTTCAACCCATATTCAGTTGAATATGCTACAAAGACAACATATTTGAAGTTAAAACTGATAAACATTTTTTTTCCCGCAAACAATCATTAACTAGAATTTGATGCCAGCAACACGTGACAAAGAAGTTGGGAAAGGTGGCAATAAATACTGATAAAATTGAAGAATGGTCATCAAACTCTTATTTGGAACATCCCACAGGTGTGCAGGCTAATTGGGAACAGGTGGGTGCCATGATTGGGTGTAAAAGCAGCTTCCATGAAATGGTAAGTAATTCACAAACAAGGATGGGGTGAGGGTCACCAATTTGTAAGCAAATTGTTGAACAGTTTTAGAACAACATTTCTCAACGAGCTATTGCAAGGAATTTAGGGATTTTACCATCTACGGTCCGTAAAATCATCGAAATGTTCAGAGAATCTAGAGAAATCACAGCACGTAAGCGATGATATTACGGACCTTTGATCCCTCAGGCGGTACTGCATCAAAAACCAACATCAGTGTGTAAAAGATATCACCAAATGGGCTCAGGAACACTTCATAAAACCACTGTCAGTAACTACAGTTGGTCGCTACATCTGTAAGTGCAAGTTAAAACTCTACTATGCAAAGCGAAAGCCATTTATCAACAACACCAAGGAACGCCGCCGGCTTCGCTGGGCCGAGCTCATCTAAGATGGACTGATGCAAAGTGGAAAGGTGTTCTTTGGTCTGACGAGTCCACATTTCAAATTATATTTGGAAACAGAGGACGTGGTGTCCTCCAGAACAAAGAGGAAAATAACCATCCGGATTGTAAAAGTCGCAAAGTTCAAAAGCCAGCATCTGTGATGGTATGGGGGTGTATTAGTGCCCAAGGCATGAATAACTTACACATCTGTGAAGGCACCATTAATGCTGAATGGTCCATACAGGTTTTGGAGCAAGATATGTTGTCATCCAAGCAACGTTATCATGGACGCCCCTGCTTATTTCAGTAAGACAACAGCGTGGCTTCGTAGTAAAAGAGTGCGGGTACTTTCCTGGCCCGCCTGCAGTCCAGACATATCTACCATAGAAAATTTGTGGCGCATTATGTAGCGTAAAATATGACAACGGAGACTCCGGACTGTTGAACGACTAAAGCTCTACATAAAACAAGAATGGGAAAGAATTCCCCTTTCAAAGCTTCAACAATTGGTTTCCTCAGTTCCCAAATGTTTAGTGAGTGTTGTTAAAAGAAAATGTGATATAACACAGTGGTGAACATGCCGTTTCCCAACTACTTTGGCACGTTTTGCAGCCATGAAATTCTAAGTTAATTATTATTTGCAAAAAAAAAACAAGGTTTATGAGTTTGAACATCGAATATATTGTCTTTGTAGTGCATTCAATTGAATATGGGTTGAAAATGATTTGCAAATCATTGTATTCTGTTTTTATTTACATCTACCAGAATTTCCCAACTCATATGGAAATGGGGCTGGTATATAAACCTCTGCTTTGTTTTTAATGAATATTTAGGCCTACTACACTACTGTATTTTAATGTTGGTGTGAAGAGGCGGGGCCGGCTGTCCGACAGCGAGGCAGAGCACGCCGGTGCCCGGCCCAAGATGGCAGCGAGGAGGCGTGGATGGCGAGCGAGCAACGAGGCGGGGCGCGCTGCAATCTTGATCAGGTGTGCGGGGCGCCCAGCTGGGCACAATTAAATAATCCTCGCGCACTCTGTAAAAGGGCGACAGCCGGACACGTGGAGAGAGGCAGAGACCAGAGACGGATCCAGAGAGAAGCGGATGTGGAGCGAGCGCGGAAGAATAAGAGAGTCGGAGGAAGACGCAGACGCAGCCGACTGAAAAGCGAAAGCTGAAAGGTAATGAGTGTACAAAGCCTCATGTCTGAGAGTTCAAAATTGTCTGAGAGTTCAGAGTGTACCAAACAAAACAGGAAACGTCCTGACCTCAATTTGGCTCAGTGTGCCAAACACTGCACCTACAGGAAACAGATGTTTGAGCAATAACGAACATAACAGGAAACCAAGCAAACACTGCACATACAGGAAAAAGATGCTTGAGCAACAACCAACTTAACAGGAAACTAAGAGTAGTTCCTAGACACGAGGCACATAACAACTGACGTCAGTCAGTAGACTGACCAATCAGATAACTACTGGCACAGTGTATATAAGCTGCTGTGCAACAAACTCTCAGACAGATCGCTTTGGGATTTACTGGTACTACTGTTCAAGTGTACTATACGATCTCCGCTCTCTGCAGACTGCGTTAAATAAAATACTTCTACTTGACTCAACTCCTGCCTCCTCGAATTGTTTTCCTGCTCCCGGCCCGGGTGAGACGGCACTAAAAGTGCGTCTCAACAATTTGGGGGCTCGTTCCGGGATACAGGGAGTTGTGAGGAGAACATCGAGAGGACCATTCGGACCTAAAAATTTTCTTCATGGACAAAGGACAAAGACACTAGCCGGCACTTACAAATAAGGTAAGCAGAAACCTGTTAAAACAAATTCTGCATATTGGAAACTACTAAAATAGTGTCCTGTCCTATGTACTTGTAAGAAAACATAAAAACTAAAAGAGTCAGTAGAAGTGTAAATAACTTCGATACAGGAGGAATACACAGTAACCTCGAGAGTGGCGTAACTCCACCTGAGATCCGACGGTGTCCAGGAGCGGTTAGTACCACGGCTGGGTTAGAGTCCCGGGGGTTGAGGTCCCTAAATTCTAGTTGTTGTTACGATATGAAAACTCCAAAAACGTTTGGGAAAATAGGTTTATAAACCTTGGAGAGATTGAAATATCGCTGTATAAAACTCCTCAAAACAACAAAATAGGTTGTTTTACGTGGGAAAAATGAGTGGAGAAGAAAAATACAGTCGAAGGAAACTGCAGTTGAAAACAGAGACTGAGTAGTCTTTCGATAACACAACTTTAAGCTAAAGAAAATACTGTGTGGGTATCGAATGTGTATATGACACTAACTTTGTGTGTGTATTTTAAGTGTTGTTGAGGTAAGAAGGGAAGTGGGGAGAATAAGACTCTGAGTAAATCGTTGTGTGAATACTCGTTGTGTGCTGGGTCTGCGGCTGATGAACTGACGGGATACCTAACGGTGTAAACGAACGTCGTTCATTCGCTACAGTTTAGGGCAGGGTGGGCGGTGAAAACCGTCCATATCTGACCAACAGACACGCAGCGAGGGCTAAACCACCCAGTTGATAAGCGAGACATCTTATCTTTGGAGTAAACGCTGTGGTTCTTGTGATAGGACACCCAGTGGGAGACCGGACCGACCTTTAGGGCCGGCCTAGAAGCTTGTCTCTCAGAGAACCGCAGTGGGCTAACACAGCTATCTCCGGGAGGATTGTTGTCGCAATAAAACTGCGGAGCTCAGAGTCTAGTTAAAATGAAAGGAGAGTTTGATAGAGAAATAGATGATGATGGATGGGGCCCGGTCAGCCCATATGTCACCCTATTGACCCAAATTGGATCCACAGCTAATGCCCTAGCTGCTACATCAAAGCCAACAGATAAAGAGGAGAAAGTAACAAAAGCAAAACAAAAATTAGAACAACTTATTCAGGACACGGGGAAAACATTGGAACATATAGGGCCCTTAGGACAATTGATACTTGATAAGATGAACACAGCAGCTATAAAGAGAGATGAAGCGGAAGAGCAGGGAAAGATTGCAGGTTTGTTGCAGAAGTCCAGTTGGAGGAAAAAGGAACGCGACTGGGAGAAGGAGCGACGGGAGTGGGCCGAACTGTTGATCTGCTGACAAAGCACCAAACATCTGCACCAAAAGGAGCTTCACTCCAAATCGGTAACTGCACCTCATGTCCCCACATGTCCTCCACCCTATGCGCCTCCAACCCACGGCATGCATCCCACAAAGAGCCACACTCTGGCATTAGGAGATTTCCGCGCTGTTGCTGCTCGGTGCATGACCCAGACTAATCTTAGAGATGTAGAGACGGACGCAAAAACTCTAACACTGTCCGATGAGGTCAGATTCACCCAACTCTGCACTGCTCTTGGTGCTGCAATGCATAGTCATTTCCCACTGCCTAATTCAGCCGTTATGCCTAAAATTAGATGGGACCCCAAACAAAACCCCAGGCAGTTTTTATGTGAAGCCAAAGAGGCCTGGACCAATCAAACCGGCCAGTGCCCCGGTAACACTGGGTCACAGGCCGAGTGGTTCCGACAAGCAGTTCTGAGTGGAGTGCCTGAGTCAGAGCAAACAGCCATGAAAAGTAACCCTGATGTCAACTTTGTACATGGGAGAAGCATCTCATTCATCACCTTACCACGGCTCAAGACAAAACACAACAAGATGAGAAAGACAAAGCAGATTTGCAGGCACAATTACTGAAATTGCAACTAGCCAAAGCTAGAGATGACTTAAACGACAAAATGAAGGGCAAGAAAGATCAGGTCAAGGTTATGTCTCAAACTGTACAGCAGTGGGACGGCGATAACGTTCAGGAGCCTGGGACGCCACATTTCAGAAGAGGGGGAGGACAAAATAGGGGAAGGGGAGGCCCACGGGGTGGAGGAAGGAGAGGGTTTTCCGGGGGAGAGCCTCAAGGAGGAAACCAAGGTTGTTTCCTGTGTGGGGACTCCTCCCATTGGGTGAGGGAGTGCCCATATAACCCTGCTCAGTCACAAAGAGGGTTTCCACAGAGAGGAGGAGTTCAGAACCGGGGAGGAACACACCCTCCTCAGTCTGAAGGGAGAGGACCCGCACCACAGTTCCCCTTGTGGCAAGACACTGAGTGATACGCCCCACAGAGAAGCCCTGGACAGCACCTTACGGCAGAACCGGTGCTGTCAGTGACAGTAAATCAGGACTTGCTGCCTTTCTTAGTGGACACCGGTGCTACCGTCTCCACTATCAAGACTGTGGAAAAGAAGCTGCTTACATCAGACGTCATAACAGTCATGGGTTTCTCTGGGGTTCCTACTACGCTGCCTTACACCAAGCCTCTCACAACAAGGCTTGGCAATCAGACTGTGTTGCATCCTTTCATCTACTCCCCTGAGGTACCTTCCAACCTGCTGGGGAGAGACCTCCTGACTCGATTGGGGGCTACTATTCTCTGCTCGCCTGACGGACTAACAGTCTCATTCCCTGATGGAACATCTCTACCCTGCGCCAGTATTGAGTGTTCACATTCAAGCCAATACATGATTCAGCCAGTTGCAGACAGATCGGCTGACATCTACTGGGGTCTCCTACACAGTGAAACTAGTGGTAAAGGTGGAATCCTGTCGGCTTGCCTGACTTGGAAACCCTGGATCTCCCAAATACACCCCTATGTGGCCCCTCCTGACCCTCCTCATATGACATTGTTTTATGATAGAGAGGATACACAGTGGTATGAGGAACAGTTTAGCAGGGACATAGAGGGTACTAATTGGGCTCTTTCCACTAATAACATTTATGTGGCTCCCATAGGTGTAGCGGCAGAAGTTTCTCTCACCCCAGAACAACTACAGTTGTACATGATGAGTGACGAGGCTTCCCCCCATGTGTCTTTAGCCTTACATCCAGAGCACCAAGCCAAAGAGCTGGGTTCTATAGTTAAAACAGCACAACTGCAAACTGATTGGCAGAGGGCTGGCTCTTCGTTGTGGTATTCACCCGCAACTCAAATCTACAAAATACAGGTTTCTTGCACTGACCACGCTCTCCTTGAACACGCTCAAATCTCCCGCCACCATGGCCGAGAGAAAACAGATCACCCCGAAGCAGCATTGTTGTTAGATTCACTGCCTGACTCACTATGGTCCACTGGGCCCACGGATGTTGGCCTAGTCGACTGCCCCCCAGTTACTTTCAAGCTGAAAAATAACAACCCAGTGTGGGTTCCCCAATACCCAAGTAAAAAAGACGCCGAAATCGGCATTGCAGATACCATTGAAGGTCTATTTGAAAAGGGGGTGTTGGTAGAAACATCCTCGGAATGGAACACTCCCATATGGCCCATTGAAAAGAAGGGCACTGGTAAATATCGCATGGTTCATGATCTTAGGGCCATTAACTCTGCGTTATGCACGCAAACCATCCCAGTTCCCAACCCTTACGTTGCGTTGACTAATCTTGATCCTCGCCACCAATGGTTCACCTGTATCGACCTCGCTAATGCATTTTTCTGCCTACCACTAGCCGAAGAATGTAGAAACATTTTTGCCTTCACCTACCGAGGGGTCCAACTGACCTATTCTCGTCTTCCTCAGGGATTTGCTCTATCCCCTGGCCTATTTAATCAGGTATTAAAGGATGTTTTGACGGATTGTGCTACCACCTGGAATAAAAAACATAGCACTAACTAAGGCGCACGGAGTGGGACATGTCGGGGCTGCACAGATGCAGAGAAACCTCAAAATTTGGTGGCACCCATTTTTGAAAGATATGTGTAAATATCATGTACATACTTGCCCTGAATGCACCATGTATAATGCACGACCAGCAGTCAGACGGCATCCTGGACGTTTCCCTCTCGAGACGAAAACAGGGAAAGAAATCATCATAGATTACACAGATATGGTGAACTCAGTAAAAGGGTACAGGCATATGTTGGTATGTGTGGATGCGTATTCAGGTTGGCCAGAGGTACTCCCTACAAAAAGGGAAGACAGTAAGACAGTGGTGAAGTTTTTGGTAAACCAGTATATCCCCAGACATGGTTTTCCTGAGAAAATCCGATCAGATAATGGTACACATTTCCAAAACCATGATCTGCAAAAGGTTGAAGAAATGCTGGGGTTGAAACACAACTTTGGTTCGGTCTACCACCCACAATCCCAAGGAAAGGTTGAAAGAATGAACCAAACACTCAAATCTAAATTGGCAAAAATCTGTGTACAGACCAAAATGAATTGGCTAGATGCGCTACCCCTTGCCCTCGTGTCTGTTCGAAGCTCAATAAACCAAAGCACGGCCTTTACTCCCTTTGAGCTGACCACAGGCAGGAGGTTTCCAGGGCCCCAGTCCAAGCTTATTGGAATCCAAGGTGATGATCAGTCATTAACCCACACGCAGTATTTCCATGCTTTACAAGCCCTTGTTGCAGAGTATGCCAAGCAGGTGGGGGAGAAAAACAAGGAAGACACAGCGACCCCACCAAGCACAGAGTGGGTCCTACTGAAGGTGCTCAAGCGAAAGTGGACCGAACCCAGGTCCATATCGAGTGACTGAACGCACCTCGCATGCTGTTCGGCTGAACGGCAAGGGAGACACGTGGTTCCACTGGAGCCAGTGTGCAGCGGCGGACGCCCCTGCACGCACGTTGGGAGAGACACGTACCGAGTTACGTGAACAACAACAACGGGAGAAGACCACCAATCAACAAGGGGCAGAATAATCCCCTGGTGGCATCAGGGTGAGGTAGTCTACCCAAAATCCCTGTGGGAGGAGGTGAAATAGCGCTCCTCTCCTACACGTGGTGTGCCAAACCACCAACCAGATTCGTCAAGGGACCAAGAAGATCGTGACAATCATCGACCTCCTTATTCTCTGTTGGTTTGGGGTACTCATGGTCTTTCTTTGGGCCCTGATACATCTGTCCATCACGGGTACAACTCAAGTTTAAGGTGACACTAAGTATTAGTACTTAGTCGAATTTTCACATATTATACGATGTTTTGATTTGTGATCTCTTTAATAGAGATCAAAAGGGGGATTAATGAGTGTACAAAGCCTCATGTCTGAGAGTTCAAAATTGTCTGAGAGTTCAGAGTGTACCAAACAAAACAGGAAACGTCCTGACCTCAATTTGGCTCAGTGTGCCAAACACTGCACCTACAGGAAACAGATGTTTGAGCAATAACGAACATAACAGGAAACCAAGCAAACACTGCACATACAGGAAACAGATGCTTGAGCAACAACCAACTTAACAGGAAACTAAGAGTAGTTCCTAGACACGAGGCACATAACAACTGACGTCAGTCAGTAGACTGACCAATCAGATAACTACTGGCACAGTGTATATAAGCTGCTGTGCAACAAACTCTCAGACAGATCGCTTTGGGTTTTACTAGTACTACTGTTCAAGTGTACTATACGATCTCCGCTCTCTGCAGACTGCGTTACATAAAATACTTCTACTTGACTCAACTCCTGCCTCCTCGAATTGTTTTCCTGCTCCCGGCCCGGGTGAGACGGCACTAAAAGTGCGTCTCAACAAAGGTTTAATTTAAATAATAAAACAAAAGTCACAAACTGCTCAACCCAATGTCTATCTTTGGTGGTCCATGGAACCCGGACAGTGAGAGTCGATCACATTGGTCATTATAGTACTTGGAGAGCTGAGTATTTTCTGTGTTAGTACTTGGTGAAAAAAGTTTATCCACTGATGTATATTATTACAGTTTTGGCCCATTCATCGTGTTTTGTGTACTTTTTCACATAATGCTCACATGCATAGCAGTTTTGAGTTGGCTTCACGGCAGTAAAAGATATCGAACACTTTTCCATACCATGATGGATCCGGAAAGTATTCACAGTGATTCATTTATTCCACATTTTGTTATGTTACAACTCGGGCTGTAAAGCAATTAAAATATTTTGTCGCAAATAATTGCATTTCATTCATAGTTTTATCCTGAAGGATTTATTCGTCTCCCGCGGACTGGACCTCCACTGTTTGACAGAAACATGGCTGAGAGTCGGTGAGTCCGCCGCTCTTAATGAACTTCTGCCTCCGGAGTGTTCCTATTTTAATTCTCCACGGTCGTCCGGCCGAAAAGGAGGAGGATTAGCAGTCGTTTTTAAAAATGACTTTAAATGCCGTCAGATCCGCCTGCAATCCTCCTTTTCAAGCTTCGAACCATGCATGTTTGAACTGGGTCTTTCTGATGTCGTCCTGTGTGCCGTCGTATATTGACCACCCAAGTACCACAAAGACTTTATGAATGACTTTTTTGAATTTCTGGCCGAAATTCTCCCCAAATATGATCGTGTCCTACTTGTTGGTGATTTTAATATTCACACCTACTGCCCAGATGAACCTTTATCCAGGAGCTTCCTGAATGTCATTGACTCTTTTAACTTTGTACAGTCTGTGTGTGGTTCCACACATGAACGCGCGCATACACTCGATTTAGTGCTCTCGTATGGTTTGTGTGTTTTAAATTTGGACATTTGCGACGCTGTGTTCTCTGATCATATGCCGATCCTGTTTGATATTCCCACTCAGTGTCCGGTTAAATTGTGTGCTCCGCCTCAACGCTCTCGCTCTCGTCATCTCCTGCTATGTTCTCCTCCATTTTTTCAACTCTTTGTGATGATAATTTTGCAGCCTCTGTATGTCCAAATACTGAATAGTTGGTTTCTGGGTTCAACTCTATTTGTTTACAAACAATGGACACGATCGCTCCTTTCAATTAAGTGCCGCCGCTTTAAAGCCACGCCTCAGCCCTGGTTGAATGTCGTCACTCGTGAAGCCAGGCGCGAATGTTGGAGAGCAGAAAAAGGACAGGCTGCATGTGTCCTTTGCCATTTTTAGAGAAAGCCCGCTTTCCTTTCAGATGACTGTAAAAGCAGAGATGAATACATATCTATCTCAGATTATATATTTTTACTGTAACAACCCCAGAGTTCTGTTCAAAACTATTAACACTGTCATTGATGCTCCCGAATCTGTTGGTTTTGATGCTTCTTTTGAATTCTGTGAAAATTGTCTCCATTTTTTCACTGACAAAATTGTGTCAACTAGAGCCAGTTTATCACATCCTATATGACCCTTCTGTTCCTCTGCATTTCTCTTGTTTTCCATCAGTTTGAGCCGGTGTCCTTTTCTTTTTGAAATGACACAGTTAGTCATATGAAGCCCTCTAGTTCTCCTGCAGATGCCCTCCCACCTCGCCTGTTTAAGGAGGTACTTGCTACTATTGGATCAAGTGTACTTAACATTATCAATAGTAGCCTCTCTTCTGGAATAGTTCCAGTAGAGTTTAAACATGCAGTGGTACGACCTCTACTTAAAAAAACAAGCCTCGACCCCTCTCTCCTCTCTAACCTTAGACCTATCTCTGATCTTCCATACATTTCCAAAATATTAGAGAAGGTTGTCTACAGTCAGTTGTTGCCCTTCTTAGAGGATAATGGTATCACTGAGCTGTTCCAGTCCGGTTTTAAAGCCCTCCACAGCACAGAGTCAGCGCTTCTAAAAGTTTTTAACGATATCCCCCTGTCAACTGATTCTGGCAAATATGTCGTCCTGGTGCTTTTAGATCTGTCTGCTGCGTTCGACATCGTCGACCACGCCACCTTAATCACTCGTCTTGAGAACTGTGTGGGTATTAAGGGCGCCGCCCTCAACTGGTTCCGGTCTTACCTAGCCGACAGGAGTTTCTGTGTAAAAATAGACAGTTTTATGTCTTCTACAGCTCCTCTACCACACGGGGTCCCCCAGGGCTCAATCCTTGCCCCAATCTTATTTGCGCTTTACCTTCTCCCCCTTGGTTCTATTTTTAGGAAGTATGGTATTGCATTATTTCAATTTTATGCCGATGATTGCCAGATCTATTTTCCCATGGCACAAAACAACACAGTTCAACGTCTCATTGACTGCCTACACGACATCAAAGCCTGGCTTTCAGCTAACTTCCTGAGTCTAAATGAAGACAAAACAGAAGTTATGTTGTTCGGTCCAAGTCGCTCTCCCTCCCCCAAGGTTGACCTCGGCACTCTGACCCCGTATCTCAGCGACTGTGTCACAAACCTGGGGGTAAAGTTCGACTCAGATTTTAAATTCGAAAAACAAATCAGCGGCGTCGTTTAAAAAAGCTTCTATCAATTACGCCAAATAGCGAAAGTGAAACCGCTTCTATCAGGACATGACCTCGAGAAATTAATTCATGCCTTTATCTCGAATCGTTTAGACTACTGCAATGCCCTGTATGTAGGCATTAGCCAGGGATCCCTCGCCCGCCTGCAGCTTGTGCAGAACTCTGCTGCTCGTCTGTTAACACAGACCCGCAGACGTGAGCACATCACCCCTATATTAGCGTCCCTTCACTGGCTCCCTGTGCGTTATCGAATCAATTTTAAACTCCTATTTGTTTTTCAATCAATCAATCAATCAATGTTTACTTATATAGCCCTAAATCACTAGTGTCTCAAAGGGCTGCACAAACCACCACGACATCCTCGGTAGGAAAACTCACACCCAGTGGGACATTGGTGACAATAATGACCCAGTGGGATGTCGGTGACAATGATGACTATGAGAACCTTAGAGAGGAGGAAAGCAATGGATGTCGAGCGGGTCTAACATGATACTGTGAAAGTTCAATCCACAATGGATACAACACAGTCGCGAGAGTCCAGTCCAAAGAGGATCCAAGACACAGCAGCGAGAGTCCCGTTCACAGCGGAGCCAGCAGGAAACCATCCCAAGCGTAGGCGGACCAGCAGCGCAGAGATGTCCCCAGCCGATACACAGGCGAGCAGTACATGGCCACCGGATCGGACCGGACCCCCTCCACACGGGAGAGTGGGACATAGAAGAAAAAGAAAAGAAACGGCAGATCAACTGGTCTAAAAAGGGAGTCTATTTAAAGGCTAGAGTATACAAATGAGTTTTAAGGTGAGACTTAAATGCTTCTACTGAGGTGGCATCGCGAACTGTTACCGGGAGGGCATTCCAGAGTACTGGAGCCCGAACGGAAAATGCTCTATAGCCCGCAGACTTTTTTTGGGCTTTGGGAATCACTAATAAGCCGGAGTCCTTTGAACGCAGATTTCTTGCCGGGACATATGGTACAATACAATCGGCAAGATAAGATGGAGCTAGACCGTGTAGTATTTTATACGTAAGTAGTAAAACCTTAAAGTCACATCTTAAGTGCACAGGAAGCCAGTGCAGGTGAGCCAGTACAGGCGTAATGTGATCAAACTTTCTTGTTCTTGTCAAAAGTCTAGCAGCCGCATTTTGTACCAACTGTAATCTTTTAATGCTAGACATGGGGAGACCCGAAAATAATACGTTACAGTAGTCGAGGCGAGACGTAACAAACGCATGGATAATGATCTCAGCGTCTTTAGTGGACAGAATGGAGCGAATTTTAGCGATATTACGGAGATGAAAGAAGGCCGTTTTAGTAACGCTTTTAATGTGTGCCTCAAAGGAGAGAGTTGGGTCGAAGATAACACCCAGATTCTTTACCGTGTCGCCTTGTTTAATTGTTTGGTTGTCAAATGTTAGAGTTGTATTATTAAATAGAGTTCGGTGTCTAGCAGGACCGATAATCAGCATTTCCGTTTTTTTGGCGTTGAGTTGCAAAAAGTTAGCGGACATCCATTGTTTAATTTCATTAAGACACGCCTCCAGCTGACTACAATCCGGCGTGTTGGTCAGCTTTAGGGGCATGTAGAGTTGGGTGTCATCAGCATAACAGTGAAAGCTAATACCGTATTTGCGTATGATGTCACCTAGCGGCAGCATGTAGATGCTGAAGAGTGCAGGGCCAAGGACCGAACCCTGGGGAACTCCACACGTTACCTTAACGTAGTCCGAGGTCACATTGTTATGGGAGACACACTGCATCCTATCAGTAAGATAAGAGTTAAACCAAGACAGGGCTAAGTCTGACATACCAATTCGTGTTTTGATACGTTCTAATAAAATATTATGATCGACGGTATCGAAAGCAGCGCTAAGATCGAGGAGCAGCAACATAGATGACGCATCAGAATCCATCGTTAGCAATAGATCATTAGTCATTTTTGCGAGGGCTGTCTCCGTGGAGTGATTTGCCCTGAAACCGGATTGAAAGGTTTCACATAGATTGTTAGACGCTAAGTGTTCATTTAACTGCTCCGCAACAATTTTTTCAAGGATTTTTGAAATAAAGGGAAGGTGAGACACCGGTCGGTAGTTTACCATGAGGTCAGGATCGAGGTTAGGTCTTTTAAGAAGAGGATGAATAACCGCTTTTTTGAATGCTAGGGGAACAGTGCCCGAGGAGAGTGATAAGTTTATAATATTTAGCACTGATGGACCTAATAATACAAAGAGCTCCTTGATCAGTTTCCCAGGAAGAGGGTCAAGTAAACATGTTGTCTGTTTTATTCCATTTACACGTTGTAACAATTCCTCTAATGTTATTTCCTCAAAACGAGAGAAAGTATTTTGGAGGGCAGTATCCGCCGTATATACAATCGTGTCAGTGTTAATAGAACCCCGTTGTAGCTGGGACGCATTGTCTTTAATCTCCTTTCTAATGACTTCAATTTTCTTACTAAAGAATTGCATAAAGTCATCAGCTGAGTGGGTTGAGCTACTGGAAGGAGTCCCTTGTTGGGTTAGCGATGCTACCGTACTAAACAAAAATTTAGGATCGTTTTTATTACGGTGGATGAGATTTGAGTAATATTTAGCTTTAGCTAAGGTAAGCATGCGTTTATAAGTTATTAAACCATCACTCCATGCTTGATGGTGCACCTCAAGTTTAGTCGTGCGCCATTTGCGTTCCAGCTTTCTACATAATAATTTCTGAGCTCTAGTGTCTTCTGTAAACCACGGGGTGCGCTTTTTTGGAGCCTTTTTTAACTTTAGCGGTGCTATGTTATCAATGGTTTCGCGCAGGGCGTCGTTAAAGTTGTTAGTGAGGTTATCAATAGAGCCCACATACTTTGGGAATGGTGCCATTACCGAGGGCAGTAGGTCAGCAAGAGTTGTCGTTGTGGCTGTATTAATGTTGCGGCTGCTATAGCAGTTATTATTATTATTAGTTTGACGAACATGCGTCTGAACCTCGAATTTTATAAGGTAATGATCAGACAATACTTTAGTATACGGGAGTATCGTAACTTTGGAGACGGTGATACCCCTGACAAGCACTAGGTCTATCGTATTACCGTTGCGATGCGTGGGTTCATTTATTATTTGTGTGAGACCACAGCTATCAATTACAGTCTGGAGCGCTACGCACGGTGGGTCCGATGGGGTATTCATATGGATATTAAAGTCCCCCATTATGATTATATTATCGGCGTGTGTCACTAGATCAGCAACAAACTCTGAGAATTCATTAATAAAGTCCGAATAGGGCCCTGGGGGGCGGTAGATAACAGCCGGGTGTAGAGGCAGCGGTGTGACAGACCTCATAGTAAGCACCTCAAACGATTTATATTTATTATTTATGTTAGGACTGAGATAGGCGCCAGCGCCCCCCGCGACCCCGAAAGGGAATAAGCGGTAGAAAATGGATGGATGGATAAGGTTAAAGTTTTCGTTGTATATTAGTGCAACCCCCCCACCCCTTTTGAGCGGACGGGCAATATGCGCATGTGTAAAGTTAGGAGGACATGCCTCATTTAGCGCAAAAAAGTCGTTTGGTTTAAGCCAGGTTTCGCTGAGACCGATGACGTTAAGATTGTTGTCTCTGATAATATCATTAACTAACAACGTTTTAGGAGACAATGATCTTATGTTTAAAAAACCTATATTATAGGTAGTGGGCTGTTTTAGGGAGTTTTTGATCAAATTATCCGTAGTAGCAATATTAATAATGTTGTGTTTATTATGCCCAGTGCATTTAGTATAGTTACGACCATATCTAGGAATTGATACGACAGGAATTTTCCGATTGTTTGATTGTTGCTTTGATAAACTGCACGCATCATGGTTAGCCACCTCAGTAACGGGGATTTTCCGATTGTTTGTTTGTTGCTTTGATAAACTGCACGCATCATAGTTAGCCACCTCAGTAAAACACATGTCCAACTCTGAAACACTCAAAGCAGAAAAAACTTGTTCTAATTTAACTGACTCCTTACCCAGACCAGTAGTCTCGCATTTTCCATCTAAATCCGTCTTCGGGATGGAGGAAAGTGGTGTTCTGTGGGGATTAGCCTTCTGCTTTGTTTTTAGCCCCGCTCGGCATCCGCGTTTCCGATCACACCGCTGGCGTCTGCTCCGTAGACGGCCCCCGCTGCTACTAGACTCCCGTGCTTCACAGGCCGCTGGATGTAGCCGCCGATGTATTCCCGTGCTAGTTAGCAAGTCTAGCACGCAAGTGTCTATCGGTCCAAAACGGCCCGATGTGTCCACATCCAGAAGTGTCTGGCGGTCGTATGTGATCACGGAGTGACCACGATGTGAGCCAGCCATTAAGTTTGTGGAATTGTCCGGTATTTCTGCCAAATGTTCCATCTTTAGCAGGAGCTCCTCGAGTGCGCAGCCCGTCCGGGCGCCGCCATCTTTATCTTTTAAATGTCTAAACAACCTTGCGCCAACATATCTCTCCGACCTCCTACAGCCTTACTGCCCCACTCGATCCCTAAGCTCTGTCACTTCTAGGCTGAAGCTTAGAAGTGACAGAGCTTTCGCTGCTGCTGCTCCCAAGCTCTGGAACGACCTACCGCTGAGTGTTAGACAAGCCTCCTCTCTTCCTGTTTTTAAATCTCTCTTAAAAACATACTTTTATTCCTTGGCTTTTAACACTAAGTGATATCTATCCTGCAATGGCGCCCCATTATACACCTGCGGTGAACCTGTTTTTATGTTTGTTTTTTTTATCATGCTCTGTTTGTGTTGTGTTGTTTGCTCGGTCTTCGTATTATCTTTTAGCCTGTCCATTGTACAGCACTTTGGCTACCCCTGTGGTAAATTTTAAATGTGCTTTATAAATAAAGTTGATTTGATTTGATAGTTATCTCAAAATTAATCACGTATGGATATACATTTTTTTTATCATGAATAAGTGTTAAAAAAATGCATCACTACAATTTCTTTTATTTCTTCATCACTGATTATTACTAACTACAGACTTTGTAAGAGCCAACAGACATAATAAAACATCACCTACGGCAGGGGTCAAGTACGTTTTTGGCTGAGAGAGCCATTCAAGCCAAATATTTCAAAATGTATTTCCGTGAGAGCCATATAATATTTTTTTAACACTGATTACAACTAAATGTCTGCATTTTTAAGTAAGACCAACATTTATAGAGTATAATATGTCACAAACTTGCATGCCAGCAGTACTAGCGACCCTAAGCTGCAGGAACCAGGATAGCAAAGAGCAGGTAAGATGCTTTTAATATCATCAACAGAGGAGAATGAAGCAGTCTTGCATGTACAGTTCTAAACAATATTCAATCTTCGAGCCCTGAGGAGCATGCAAGACAAGCATAAATAGAAACATGCTGATTGGCAGCAGGTGTGGACCGGCTGCCAATCAACAGCAGGTGAGGGGAAGAAAACACAGCACTCAGCAGGACAAGCAGGAAATGGAAACAAAATAAGAGCACTAATGGGAAGTAAATACAAAACAAAGAAGCACAAACAGAAATGAAGTGACTGATATTAACATAAGTTTCCTATTATTTTTAATAACATTTATCATCAGTGATAACATTTATCACTGATGATAAATAAAATGCTTCTTACCATTAATGCGACTTTTTGAACAGGTGCGGTAGAAAACAGATGGATGGATTAAAATGTATGAGAATGTTTTACATTTTGAACATTATTTTAAACACTGTGATTACCAGCGGAATTATTCATCACTTATCATGTTAAGCAATGACAGCCAAGATTTATCTGAGCGCCTGATGCAGTCATCAAAAGAGCCACATCTGGCTGTAGAGCCATAGGTTCCCTACCCCTGACCTACGGTATAAAGTCTGCTGTCATTACGATGCCAACTGCTAGGATGTTCATATATTCCCATTTACACGAAAAGGTGGAACCAAGCATGTAGTACTCGCCATTCTTGGGTCTAAATTGAGCTGTCAAAGTGTACCAAGGCGTGCTCATTCTTCTACTGTCAAGTAGAGAGGAATGATTTATGACCTAGAATAACGTTTGACGAGCAAGGAAACGAGGAAGCAGCTCATCAGTAGATCATGTCACCAAAGGTCTTGATCAGGTTGGCGCCTTAAATGGTTTGTCTGTGTTAGCGGTTATAATAACAATATCACTAATACTTGGTTAATATTCATGTCACAAAATGTAAATGTAATATTTTTGTCTGTTTTTGAATGGTTATTTATTGGGTTTTATGGGCAGAATAGAGAACCTCCCATTTGCTCTACTGTAAGCGGACTTTTATTTACAAGTTAGAATGCTTAAAAAATAATAATACATTTGATGTCATGTCTTTCATATTGATTGTGAACAATAGGTAAATATTCCAAAGAATGTGAAGTTTGTGCAGGTGCTAGGGTCCCTAGATGCAGGTTACGCTGTAAGGATAAATTGATTGCAATCATTGTCACATCTTTTTTAAGTGAAGTGAATTGTGAAGTGAATTATATATATGTAGCGCTTTTCTCAAGTGACTCAAAGCGTTTTACATAGTGAAACCCAATATCTAAATTACATTTAATCCAGTGTGGGTGGCACTGGGAGCAGGTGGGTAAAGTGTCTTGCCCAAGGACACAACGGCAGTGACTAGGATGGCGGAAGCGGGAATTGAACCTGCAACCCTCGAGTTGCTGGCACGGCCACTCTACCAACCGAGCTATGCCGCTCATTAACATTGGTAAAATATTCTTGGGTACTGACAAATAGTTTTTAGAGAGTAAGAGATAAATCTTAGTTTCGGTTGTCACTTCAGCCTTTCTTAGAGTGGTTGCTATTGTCTGTTGTGACATCACGTCTCTAAAATCTGTTGGCATGTTTTAGCCTCATAAATCTCTTACTATATAAAATGTATTTATTTGCACACAATAATATATTACTAATAGGGTTGGGAGGATTTTTCTGCATAGGGGACGTGATTGAGGCTCTTGCTCAGAAACACAGCTTGCTGTGCCTTTGCAGGCCTCTGGCTGGAAAAATCCCGCAGTGGGTCCCAGTAAAACTTGCCAGAAACTGGACACACTGGAAGTGTAATTCTCTTCTTTAAAAAAATACTGATCCTTCCTCTGGTGCACATACAGTCACTTAATTACTTAAATTTTCTCTATTTAAGTCACGTTTGATGTCCTCTTGGTGCTGTGTTGCAGAGCAGACCCTACACATTGTGGTTGAACCGTTTTTTGACGTTTTTTAACATGCAAA
Source organism: Nerophis ophidion (assembly GCF_033978795.1). Classification (NCBI taxonomy): domain Eukaryota; kingdom Metazoa; phylum Chordata; class Actinopteri; order Syngnathiformes; family Syngnathidae; genus Nerophis; species Nerophis ophidion. The sequence goes on along the minus strand of NC_084618.1, from coordinate 32,909,192 downwards.
TAATTTTAAGTGTTTTTTGCACCACTTTTTCTAAGCTTCTATATCTATTTTTATAATTGCACATACAAAGGTCTGTTCATATGTCTCTAGTGTGTACATCAGTCATTTTGAGGAGTAATTTCTTTATGGTAAATGGCTTATACTGGTATCGCGCTTTTTTTTTCTACCTTCAGGGTAATCAAAGCGCTTTGACAGTATTTCCACATTCACCCATTCACACACACATTTACACACTGATGGCGGGAGCTGCCATGCAAGGCGCTAACCAGGACTAATCAGGAGCAAGGGTGAAGTGTCTTGCTCAAGGACAGAACGGACGTGACAAGGTTGGTAGAAGGTGGGGTTGTCCTTTTTTTTTCTTTCTTCTTTGTCATGAAAAAGGGGCGTTTTTGTCATGAAAAAGGGAGTTTTTTGTGGTTGGTGCACTATTTGTAAGTGTATATTGTGTCTTTTATGTTGATTTAATTAAAAAATAATAAAAAATAATAATTTTTATATAAAAAATTCTTCTGCGGCCCGGTACCAATCGGGCCACGGCCCAGTACCGGACCGCGGCCCGGTGGTTGGGGACCACTGCTCTACGGTATGTACTGTATACCATCAAGCCTGCTCTCTGGTCAGCGCACCTTCAGTCAAGCATTAACTGCTCAGCCACATGTACAGGTATGTCCCCATTCATGGTCTCCAATGGTTTCCATTATTCTTACTCTACTGTCCATAATTCACTCTGACTCTTTTTTTTCCTGTGTTGAATGATCTTCTTTCTGTATTTTTCCTTTTTGAAGGCTGCGGATGCCTGCGTGCAGTGGTAAGTTTTACATGCAATGTATTAATATTTTGTCCATAGCATAGTGACATCTACTTGAATACAAACATTTGCCGCGAAAAATTAATTTAAAACAAAAGAGTGCTTGCAGAGAAATACGGTAACTGTAAATTGCAAATGGTCTTTAAGACACAGTTTTACTGAAAAAATAGGTATTGGAAAAATCCCGAAGTTAACTAATGGATAGTAACTTTGTTGTTGTTGTCTTGTCCACACTCAAGTTACTAATAAGTTCATCCTAATCATTCAACAGCTTTGTCCAAACATTAGACACTGACACTTCTGTGGTGCTGCTTGATGAAGCTCTCCTGCTTCTTTTCGCCATCAGCTGCTATCTGCTGGTGGGTCGTAACCTGCTGGAGTCTGTCTGCCACTTCCACCACATTGCCAGGCTTGGACGTATTCTTCTTACTCCAGTCCCACACCTCCCCAATCACACTGCCAACATCGCTGAGGTCACCGAGGTGATCAACCGAGTCGCATTTCTCCAGGTCCGAAACAATGGTCTGCAGACTGATGATGGACAATCGGTCTGAACCGCCATGCTCCCCCTCCAGCTGTTCCCTGTGGCCCCAACCGCTCTCCCGGTGCTTCTCCACCCACAGCCTAGTTTTTTCATTGTCAACCCAGTTGCTCTCTATCCCACTTGCTCCCACAACGCTATGTAGCGGAACTCCGACAGCAACTCTGATATCAGCTTCAGCGCCAACCGGAGAACTCCGTCCACCGCATACAGATGGTCGCCCCCTGCTGACTTGGATTCGCCCTCTCTGGGCATGGATCTGCTCACTGATCTGTTCAAGGTTTCGCAGAGCCACAGAATAACGCGTTTTCACTTTTGACACATGCTCCTCCAGTTGCACAACTTTGGCCTTATGTTCCTGAAAGAGATAAGAGCAATGATGTCATTGGATATGTGAAATGTATAATCGATACACTATATAATATGATAGTACAAAAAAGTCACTGGAAAAAAAAAATTACATTTGTTAATTATTTTTTAATTTTTCTGATGTTTTAATTTTCCTGAGGGAACTCTCCTGAAGGAATCTATAAAGTATTATCTATTTATCTATCTATCTATCTATCTATATATCCATCCATCCATCAATCAATTCATCCATCCAATGTTCTACATTATCATTAACTGTGTTGTATTAGCACAAACTTGTGTAGCAGCAGATGCACACCCGCTTTAGGCGATTAAAACAACATTCATTTATCCAGAGCTCTGTGTAAGAGTGGGCTGATTTTAAAGATAATGCACATGTTAATGAACGTCTAGTATAGCACAACTAAAGTAGCTGTTTGAAACCTTAGTGCGAATGCCGAGAGGGCACTAACTTTCCAATGTGTTCAGTATATTATCCCGCCTGCTTACGGCTTATAGCACGCAATGAGGTGTCAACGATACAAGCTCATTACTTCGGTTCTTGGGCCACGGTTTAGGTTTGTTTTTCGATATTTTTTTTTGTGCGTAATGAGTAAAGTAAACAACTTTTTTTCAAAAATATTTTTTTCATTTTGCTTGTCAGCAAAAAACTGTATTTTTCAGTGAACATCAAGTATCACCGGTGTACTGATACTACAAACGTAAATTAATTTATCATTCATTTTATTTTATATACTATCCTTGAATGTCTATTCTATCGTAACAACCGCATGACTGCAACTTGTTGATTTCTTCTCTGAGACTGCTTTTGTGTATGTCCCACAATGTACATGTGTAGCGATAACGAGGAGTGACAAGCCTGAACACCAAAAACTTCCTCAGACTTATGAGCCATTTTTTTTCAAAATATTTACCAATTGCGAAAAATATAAACATTTAAAAATATATATGCTGTGTTAAACCACTCATACTAACATAAGCTAACCGCTGGTTTTTTTGTAATATGTTTAATATGAACATTGTAACTTTGAGCAAGTGGCAAAAAGCCCCTATAACATTACAGTATCACATTAAAGGAGGCGTAATGCATGCAAGTCAGCTGGAGCTTCTGGTTGGACAAAATGTGCATGACAGCAAGTGATTGCATTTTCGTGGAGCGAGAGTCTGTTTTAGAGATGCGCGGATAGGCAATTATATCATCCGCAACCGCATCACTAAAGTCGTCATCCACCCGCCACCCACCCGAACCAACATTTCATCAAAGCCACAACCGCCCGCCACCCGCCCATTGTTAAATATGTAATATAGACGATGCAAGGCATTAGTGAGGTTAGAAAGTGTAACTCCCTCCAAATAGCACAGACACAATGGCTTTCTTGAACTGATTTATTTGAAGGCTTACTTTCCCTTCAAATTCACCGTGAAAACTGTAATAAATAAAGCACATTGCAAATGTATAAATAATAACATGCACAGCATGTGGATCAAACATTTTACCAAGTAGAATACCAACAAATGACAAATACCTCGTTGGCCATACCCGGAAGTAGCTTCCTTACATCCGTCGACGGACCAAACGAGACACTTCAAAATAAAAGTATGCCCACATACTGTTTCAAAGAGTGCAGCTCGTTTTTCGTATGTGGGTAACAATATTTAACTATTTATAAATGGTTGATTTCTATAGGCTAGTAAGGTAAAGTGTTGTACCTGACAAGTTTGGGCTACCTTGCTTCTGCAGCCTTCATCAGAGGTGTCACGTGATGTTAGCGTGACGTTGTCTGTGACGTGTTATATAGATTGTACCATCAAGAGTTGTCAGGTACAACACTTTACCTACTAGCCTATATAAATCAACCATTTATAAATACACGTCAGTAGGCTAAATGAACCTCTTCAACATAACATTTAACTATGTGTAATGTAGCGGCTGGCTACGGGGTGTTAGCCAATGACTTTGGCTGGGGGGCGGGACTTCCGGGAGGGATAGGGAAGTGACGTTATCGACAGGAAGTGAGAGTTCGAGTTGTCCCGGGAAAAGCCTTAGAGACATGAGAGCTGTTGTGTGGTTGTATTACATCTTGTGCAATAAAGACAAGACAAACGAAGAAGTTTTATGAGCCTACATTCCTGGGATTATTACAATATATATTTCCGAATTGGTTCAACCGCCACCCGCCCGAATCTATTTAAAATCTATTTTTTCTTCATGTCACCCGCCCGACCCGCGGTTTATCCGCGGTTGTGACCGCAAACCGCGCATCTCTAGTCTGTTTTAAAACTACACTTGTGTGGATGGAGATGGTTTTAACACCAAAGAGGTGTTTTTTGTGTTTGTGTGAGTATGGACCAAGTGTTATGAGAAGAAAGCTGAGCAGAAAGCATATACATTTGAGTAATTATAAGACAAATTATTTTTATAGGAAACAATCACTCCAGCGTGTCCCAAGTATACCCTGGGGGACTCCTTCCGTGTGGGCATGCCTGGGACACCTCCTAAGGGAGGCGTCAAAAAGGCATCCGGACTAGATGCCTCAGCCACTTTAACTGGCTCCTCTCGACGCAAAGGACCAGTGGCTCTAATCTAAACTCCTCTCAGGTGACCGAAAGAACAAAATTGCTGGATCCCTTTTCGCAGCGTGGCTGGACTAACCTGACTAACCATTGTTTAAATAATGTTTCCATTTTAAAATAGTTTGTCGTGCGAGCTAGCTAATGCCCCTGTATTGTGTGGCCTGCAATTTAAATAGTCTATATGCCCTTGCATCTGGAGCTTTCTCAGCCATTGTATTATGCAGTGTTAAAAATGTATTTCAAAGAGGGGGACTGCTTTGTACACACCTCCAGAATGTGGTTAAATTGCGCCTTTAGCTCAAAGTAGGGTTTGGACTTGAGGATGACCTTCTTTAGAGATTTTTGGAGAGTTTGCACTCGTGCCTCGGCCTCTTGGCAGAGCTGCGTGACCCGCTGGTGTTCTCGCTCACTCCGAAAGCGTTCCTCCTCAGCCTCGTTAACCTGGTGAGCAAAAGGAAATTAAGCCTTAAACTCACAATTCTACATGTAACACCACACATTTCCAGTTAATGTGACATATTCAAAAGTATGGCTTTTTTATCCATTTTCAACTGCAACATAAAAGAAACATGATTATGTTGTCATTTCATATATGTTTTATTAAAGGTAACGCTTAAAGGCTTACTGAAATGAGATTTTTTTATTTAAACGGGGATAGCAGGTCCATTCTATGCAACATACTTGATCATTTCGCGATATTGCCATATTTTTGCTGAAAGGATTTAGTAGAGAACATGTATGATAAAGATCGCAACTTTCGGTGCTAAGAGAAATGCCCTGCCCCTACCGGAAGTCGCAGACGATGACGTCACCCGTGTGATGGCTCCTCACATATTCACATTGTTTATAATGGGGGCCTCCAACAAAAAGTGCTATTCGGACCGAGAAAACAACAATTTTCCCATTAATTTGAGCGAGGATGAAAGATTTGTTGTTTGAGGATATTGATAGCAACGGACTAGAAAAAAAAAGTAAAAAAAAAAAAAAAACACGATTGCATTGGGACGGATTCCGATGTTTTTAGACACATTTACTGTACTAGGATAATTCTAAGAAATCCCTTATCTTTACATTGTGTTGCTAGTGTTTTAGTGAGTTAAATAATACCTGACAGTCGGAAGGGTGTCCCCACGGGTGTCTTAACGCGCAGTGTCTCAGGGGAGTCGACGGCAGCTATGGACGGCACAAGCTCAGCTTTTCTCCGGTAAGAACTGACTTTTTGACCACAATTTTCTCACCGAAACCTGTTGGTTGACATTTGCTAGGGATCCATGTTGGCTTGACCGCGCTCTGATCCATAGGAAAGTTTCACCTCCAGGAATTTTAAACAAGGAATCACTGTGTGTTTGTGTGGCTAAAGGCTAAAGCTTCCCAACTCTATCTTTCTACTGTGACTTTTCCAATGTTAATTAAACAAATTGCAAAAGATTCAGCAACACAGATGTCTAAAATACTATATAATTATGTTGTTAAAGCAGATGACTTTTAGCTGTGTGTGTGCGCAGCGCTCATACTTCCTAAAAACCTATGACGTCTTGCGTACACGTCATCATTACACGACGTTTCAAAGACGAAACTCCCGGGAAATTTAGAATTGTAATTTAGTAAACTAAAAAGGCTGTATTGGCATGTGTTGCAACGGTAACATTTCATCATTGATATATAAACTATCAGACTGCGTGGTGGGTAGTAGTGGGTTTCAGTAGGCCTTCAAGGGAGGGAGTACAGTGGCAGCGTGGTTAGCATCAAATCTGGCTCTTGGTTTGTTAAATCCAGATATTCTGACTTCCCTCTCCTTTAAAAACATGCATGTTAGGTTAATTGAAGACTCTAAATTGCCCATAGTGTGAATGTAACTTGAATGGCTTTCTATACAGAAGAACACAGTCCTTATTCCAGGATGGAAATTAATTAAATATATTTTAAAAATGCTTTGCGACCGCAGCCTTAAATATCAGTTCTGGTAATACGATGCACCTAGTCCTTGTCCCGTATACTAATGTCCGATCATTACCTTATAAATTTGAAGTTCTGACTCATTGTCAACAAGCTACGAAAAACCAATGCTTTAACAGCCGCAACATTAATGCTGTCACAACTACGACTCTTGCTGGCCTACTGCCTTCGGTAATGGCACCATTCCCAAATTATGTGGGCTCTATTGATACCCTCACTAAGAACTTTAATGATGCCCTGCGCAACACCATGTATTGTACAGCACTGCTAAAGCTAAAAAAAAAAAAAGGCCCTTGAAAGGCACACCCCCTAGTTTACAGAAGAAACCAGAGCTCTTAAACTATCATGTAGAAAGCTGGAATGCAAATAGCATGTGACTAACCTTCAGGTTTGCCACGTGGTGACCTTAGCTAAAACTAATTACTACTGAAATCTCATTCACCCTAATAAAAACGATCCAAAATATTTTTTCAGTACAGTAGCATTGCTAACCCAACAAGGGACTCCCACCAGTAGCTCCACTTACTCAGTTGATGACTATGAAATTTAATTAATTAGAAAGAACATTAAAGATGATGCAACCCAACTCCAACTGGATTCTATTAACGAAGATACAAATTTATGTATGACGGATATTGCCCTCTCTTTCTTTTTCTAGTAATAACAGAGGAACTCTTGCAACTTGTAAATGGGACAATACAAACCCACCTGGACAAGCCTGCAATCAGTGTGAGAGTCATGTTTTTTTTACTTCTCCAGTGCTTTCAATACTATACGGCCTGGGCTACTGGGTGTGAAGTTGGAGAAGATGCAGGTGGAGGCCCCCTTGGTGTCCTGGGTTGTAGATTACCTGACTGACAGACCACAGTACGTTCGACTGCAGGACTGTGTGTCTGACAGGCTGGTCAGCAACACCGGGGCCCCACAAGGCACAGTCCTCTCCCCCCTCCTCTTCACCATTTACACCACCGATTTCCACTATCAATCAGAGTCCTGCCACCTTCAGAAGTTTTCTGATGACTCTGCGATAGTGGGGTGTATTGAGGATGGTGAATACAGGGCACTGGTGGAGGACTTTGTCACATGGTGTGGAAAGAACCCCCTCCAGCTCAATGTGACAAAGACCAAAGAGCTGGTTGTGGACCTGGGAAGGAGGAGGCGTACTCTGGCGACCCCTGTTTCCATCAGGGGGGTCGATGTGGACATGGTTAAGGATTATAAATACCTCGGAGTACACATCGACAACAAGCTCAATAGGTCAAAACACGCTGAGGCACTCTACAAGAAGGGACACTACTTCCTCAGGAGGCTAGGATCCTTCAACGTCTGTACAAAGATGTTGAAGATGTTCTACGAGTCGGTGGTGGCGAGCGCTTTCTTGTACACCGTGGTTTGCTGGGGCAGCGGGCTGAGAGTGAGGGGCGCAAACAGACTGGACAAGTTGGTGGGAGTGAAGCTGGACTCTCTGGCGGTGGTGTCAGAGAGGAGAAGTCTAGCAAAACTCCTAGCCATTACGGACAACACTTCCCACCCACTACACTCGGACCTTGCGGAAAGAATGAATACGTTCAGTGGAAGGCTCAGACTCCCAAAATGTAACACGGAACGACACAGGAAGTCCTTCATACCGACAGCCATCAGACTGTATAATGCATATGTTCCTTCTTGACTGCACTTAAATGTAGAATATATTTATATTATTCATATATTATATATGATATATATAATATTTTTCATATATTATTTATTATTATTATTGTTTATTGTGAGCAAACTTTGGTGCTGAATTTTCCCCAAGGATCAATAAAGTACTTTCTATTCTATTATATTCTATTCTATTCTATTCTATTCTACAAACATGTTTACTTGACCCACTTTTTGGGAAACGTATCAAGGAGCTGTTTATAATACCAGGAGATTAGTTATTAATATTATTAACTCATCACTTTCCTCTGGCACTGTTCCCCTAGCATTCAAAAAAAGTGGTTATTCATCCTCTGCTTTAAAGACCTAACCTCGATCCTGACCTCATGGTAAACTACCGGCCCGGTGTCCCACCTTCCTTTTATCTCGATAACCTTCGAAAAAATAGTTGCACAGCAGCTAAATGAACACATCTGGTCTCAATGACTGTAACGTATTATTTTCGGGTCTCCCTATGTCTATCATTAACAGTTTACAGTTGGTACAAAATGCGGCTGCTAGAATTTTGACATGAACAAGAAAGTATGATCATATTACGCCGATACTGGCTCACATGCACTGGCTTCTTGTACACTTAAGATACGACTTTAAGGTTTTACTACTTACATATAAAACACCAAACGGTCTAGCTCCATCCTGTTCACCATTTAGATATTATTCAAACGTTCTTGGCTGGCTTTATCAAGTCCTATTTTGGTATGGTGCAGACTAGCAGTGATCCACTCAAACTGCTTCACCAAGTAAGCAACCCACTTGGTCATGTTTTTTTTTTTTGTTTTATTCAATTAATATCCATTTCATCTTGGCACTGTCCTTTACTTCCTCACCATCAGCACACATTAGGTTGTGCTAAACTAAAAAAAGCATTGATAAAATAATTATTTTGTTCCCAATACTAACAACTCATGTGACAAAGAGAGGATAAACAATGACTTGAATAGAGTGTAAGATACCAATCATGTATTCTATATTGATATTTACTCATTTTATTTTGCAGGTTATGAAGAAACAAAAAAAGCATGCTAACAGTTTTATTTCTTGCGGTAATTAAAAACGGATAACAAGTAATGTTTTACTTTGATAATGAATATGCATTTTTTAAATATTATTTCTTTGGGTCAGTAGTTCTCCAATTTTTTCACCAAGTACCCACTTAGAAAACACTTGTCTCTCCAAGTACCCCCATAATGACTAACATTAATATACAGTAGCGTAGTAGGCCTAGATATTCACTAAAAACAAGGCAGAGGTTTTGTTTAACGGCTATATTTTAAAATGTTGGCCACAGTAACCTTACACATAGTTTGAACACTAACACTGTGTTTGAACATTTAATTAAGTGATTATTTGGCATACCACTAGATGGAACCCACTTACCAAGACCACAGTCTGAGAATCACTGCTTAAAGTGACTGATGGCAGCTAAATATTTATAACAGAATAGGACAAAAGTTGTTTTGTACTTAAACTCAAGTTTACGGAATAACTTGCCCTTTAATTCTATTTATTTTTCATTATGGTGTTTTACTTTGTGTATTACAGTAGACCTATTAATAATTTAGTAACTTATGTTTCTTTTGTTACAATTTACTATATTAGCTTTTAAACTTTAGTTAAACTGAAGTTGTAGACTCAAACGTGTAAAGCAGATCATACAAGCAATAATCATATGACTTGTCGACTAATTGAAAAAATAATCGCTGATTGGTCGACCTTTAAAATGATAAAGGTCATTTTTTCTATACAATTATTTTTCAGTTAATTTTTCTTTTTACATAGTGGAGGTCTTCATGGATGTAGCTCAGTTTCCTTAGCTGACGTCACATCCTTTATTTTGTATCATTCTTTAGTAGTTGAGACTCAACAGTACCTTTGCTTGTTGTAGTCAGTCAACTCCATTTTGACTCAGTTGCAATGTTTTACAATTTACCACAATCAGTTGATGATTCGTGTTTAATCAGTACCTTTAATGTCAATAAAGGGAAAAAAATTGGACAAAATACGGTTTGTTATATCCATATTGTTACAAATACAAAATAACAGTGCTAATGAGTGTACCTTAGCTGTAGCATGGTTGAGCATCTCTTGCCAGGTAGGGTCCATTGTGTTCCTGTCAGCCAACAGTCCTTGCTCTGCTACATACACCATCTCTCTGGCAGCAGTGTGCATGGACACTGCCCTCTCATACCTGAGAGCAGCTTTCTGGGTCTCCTGTTGTGCCTGAAATCGTGAAGAAAAATACTAGGTGTCGTCATTTTATTATCAACATACTGTATTTGTCATCTAACAAATCCAATACACACAAAAATTATACCATCAGCCAGATGCAATGCTGACAGCTTTGGCTTTTAACAACAGGTACAAGAAAAGCGCCAGTGTTGGAGTCAACTTCCACTCCTGCTTCACCAGACTTGCCAACCCTCCCGGATTTTCCATGCGGACCTGAGTGACGTGTCGACAGCCTATTTTCACGTTCGCTTTCCCACAATATAAACGGCGAGCCTGCCCAATGACGTTATAACTGTAGAACAGTGGTTCTTAACCTGGGTTCGATCGAACACTAGGGGTTCGGTGAGTCGGCCTCAGGGGTTCGGCGGAGGTCAAAACACAGCCGACATCATGTAAATACAAACTTCTCATTATCAGCTGACTGATTTGCAGGTGTGTATTTTGTTGTGAGTTTATGCACTGTGTTGGTTTTGTTTTTTGAACAAGGTGATGTTCATGTACAGTTGATTTTGTGCACCAGTAAAAAAAAAACATGGTAATACTTTAGTATGGGGAACGTATTTACCATTAATTAGTTGCTTATTAACATGCAAATTAGTAACATATTGGCTCTTAACTAGTCATTATTAAGTCCTTATTAATGCCTTAGTCGGCATGGCCTTATAATAACCCTAACCCTCTAACCCTGACCCTAACCAAATAACTCTAAATTAAGTCTTTTTTACTTAAAATATGTTCCCCATATTAAAGTGTTACCAAAACATACAACTTTGTATTGAATTTGAAAAAAAAAACATTTTATTTTTCACTAAAGAAGGGTTCGGTGAATCCGTATATGAAACTGGTGGGGTTCGGTACCGCCAACAAGGTTAAGAACCACTGCTGTAGAATGATCAAGGGCGAGTTCTACGTTTCTTATGTGGGTTTATTGTATACTTGCCAACCTTGAGACGTCTGATTTCCGGAGGTGGAGGGTGGAGGCTGTGGGGCGTGGTTAAGAAGGGAGGAGTATATTTACAGCTTAGAATTCCCCAAGTCAAGTATTTCATGAATAAATAAATAAATATATATGTTTATATATATAAGAAATACTTGACTTTTAGTGAATTCAAGCTATATATACAGTATGTATTTATTTTATTATATATATATATATATTTTTATATATATATATATATATATATATATATATATATATATAAAAGAAATACTTGAATTATAGTGTTCATTTTATTGCACATATACACACACATAACGCTTATCTACTCATTGTTGAGTTAAGGGTTGAATTGTCCATCCTTATTCTATTCTCTGTCACTATTTTTCTAACCATTTGCATGTACAGTAGATGGCAGTATTGTCCTGTTTAAGAGTGTCACAACACTGCTGTTCACGGCAGACGTACTGCTTTACGGTAGACGAAAACGTGACTGATGTTGTTGTGTGTTGTTACCGCGCTGGGAGGACGTTAATGAAACTGCCTAACAATAAAGAAACCAAGAACTCTCCCTCGATCATTCTACGGTTATAACGTCATTGGGCAGACTCGCTGTTTATATTGAGGGAAAGAGGACGTGAAAACAGGCTGTCCTCACTCAGGTCCGCCTGAATTTCGGGAGATTTTTGGGAGAGGCGCTTAGTTCCGGAAGTCTGCCGGAAAATCCGGTAGGGTTGGCAAGTATGGTTTAATGTTAGGCAGTTTCATTAACGTTCTCCCAGCGCGGTAACAACACACAACAACAGCAGTCACATTTTTTTCGACCGTAAAGCAGTTTGTCTGCCGTAAACAGCAATGTTGTGACACTCTTAAACAGGACATTACGGCAATCTACTTTACATGCATATGTGACAATAACATCTACGGCTTTTAGAGAGTGCAAAAGAACAAGGAAGATACAGCCATGGAAACGCCAACAACGAGTAAGATGAAGAAAAACGCTTGTAAGTTCCAAGCCGCAGCTGCAATTGGACCTGGATAGCCTCCGGGAAGAAGTAGTGGACTGCCAATTGTTTAGTAGTGAAGATCTTCCTCAGGAAGCAAAGATTGACCGTTTTTGGGCCATGCTAGGGAGAGATGGAAGATTCCAGACTCTAGTGCATTTGATGAAAGCACTGTTGTGAGTGCCACACAGCAATGCATCATCAGAGAGGGTGTTCAGCATGGTTAGAAAAATAGTGACAGAGAATGGAACATGGATGGACAATTCAACCCTTAACTCAACAATGAGTAGATGAGTGTTATGTGTGTGTGTATATGTGTAAATAAATGAACACTGAATTTCAAGTATTTCTTTATATATATATATATATATATATATATGAGATACTTGACTTGGCGAATTCTAGCTTTATACTCCTCCCCTCTTAACCACGCCCCCAACCACGCCCAGGTGTCTGAAAGGCGGTGTAAGGTTGCTGGCTTCTTCCAAGGGTACTTGCCAGTAGCTTTTACAGTAGTCAAGGTTGGTGATAAACCAGGATTGGCCAATCCTGTCCAGCAGGTCATCAATCCAGGGATCCGGTATGCGTTGAACTCAGAGACAGCATTGAGTTTGTAAAAGTCCATGCAGCTGCGGAGCGTACCATTTTCCTTCACTACGATGGCTTGATCACCCTAAACGCTACATCTCCTCCACTTTTTTTGCGCAGTGGCGACACCAGATATTGAGAAACACTAAGACTTCTAGCGGATTGGCTCTCTGTCCCTCAGGCAAATGATATGCTCGACTAGCGCTGTCCTCCACGGGTTGGCAGTAAATAGCTGTGGCACCTTCTGGAACACTTTGTTGAGTTGACTGGTCTGTGGTGGTGTGACATGGCCAAGAACAGGTGCTGTGCTCTCAGCAAAGTCTGCCATGGTTGTTTTCTCTTTGCCTTTGCGGACCACCCCTTTCACTAGCAGAGATGCCACTGGATTCTGGATCAGGGCCCCCTTCCACTCTTTCAGCAGGTCTGCCTTGGCTTTCTCTTTTCAGCATGGTGAATCTGTGACATTGTCTTTTGACTGCACGTTTGATCTCGCTGTCAACGTGCAGGTGTGTCTTCCCTCTCTGGGCCAGAGAGAGAGAGGGACGTGCTGGTCATCATGTGACAGTGCGATAAGAGCGCACCGTCACAGTTGAGGTTAACAAGACACCTGTGGTTCCGCAGCCACCTGCTTCGTCAAAGTTCTTGAAGTCCTTCAAGCTATTCACTAGACTTATCTCTGTCACTTAAGTGGGCAAGCGAGTATCAAATTAAGTCAAGCGTCACGCAAAATGCCAACATTATACACAAGATGGAGCTACGATAAGTGTGTGCAATTATTTTGCATACATTTTTTTCTTAGCTGCCTTTGGTCGGTTGACAAAAATAACAGTGTGAAAGCGAAGCCAACCGCTCCAAATTATGCACAATGTTGAACATTTTGGTCAAAATATTGCATGGATTTTGTTTTACAGACCATCTTCAAACGGCTTTCTGAATGTCATTTCAGAATGCGCTGTTTTCTTATTTACCTGCCAAATTTATCCTCGATGTTATGCCCCTACGACTGCATCTCAAGTCCGTCTGGTTTGTTGTAGTTGCTAAGGCTTCTTGTCCAGTCGACTGACAGATGTAAGTTACAACTATATACTACAATGGTCTGCAACACATCAAGAGGATAGAGAAAAATTTACTTATTGAACACAACTTTGGACTAAAACTGGATAAAAACGACAGACCCACACAAAGGGATGGCGTGGCTGAGTGGCAGAGTGGCCGTGCGCAACCCAAGGGTCCCTGGTTCAATCCCGACCTAGTACCAACCTTGTCACGTCCGTTGTGTCCTGAGCAAGACACTTCACCCTTGCTCCTGATGGGTGCTGGTTAGCGCCTTGCATGGCAGCTCCCTCCATCAGTGTGTGAATGTGTGTGTGAATTTGTAAATGTGGAAATAGTGTCAAAGCGCTTTGAGTACCTTGAAGGTAGAAAAGCGCTATACAAGTACAACCCATTTATCATTTAAAGCTCTCGGTGTAAAGCTCTGCCATATATGGAGCTTATGTGCGGATGTAACTAAGGCAAAATACATCACAATTGTCTCAAATTCCAAACCGTTTGTTTGAAACAAGTTTGGAAGATAGCAAGATTGTTTTATAAATATCTCGGCTATGCTTCCATGGTTTATTAAAACATTTTCAAGACTTCTGGGGATACCAAACACATCAAAACAGCTGCCAATGGGTAACAAACCAACTTGCTTTTGCATAATAAGGCCCCTTTAGAAGCAAAACTAACAGACTAAAGAACAGTTTCTATCCACAGTCTTTGATGTTTGATGTTTCCCTCTTACACACATGTAAGAGGGATGTGTACTATGGCTATGAGTTGTTCTTTTCCCTTGGCCTCAGTCTGCACCCCCACTCCAGGGCCTAGGCTAAAACCCATCCATCCATCCATTTTCTACCGCTTATTCCCTTTCGGGGTCGCGGGGGGCGCTGGCGCCTATCTCAGCTACAATCGGGCGGAAGGCAGGGTACATCCTGGACAAGTCGCCACTTCATCACAGGGCCAACACAGATAGACAGACAACATTCACACTCACATTCACACACTAGGGCCAATTTAGTGTTGCCAATCAACCTATCCCCAGGTGCATGTCTTTGGAAGTGGGAGGAAGCCGGAGTACCCGGAGGGAACCCACGCATTCACGGGGAGAACATGCAAACTCCACACAGAAAGATCCCGAGCCTGGATTTGAACCCAGGACTGGAGGAACTTCGTATTGTGAGGCAGACGCACTATATATATATATATATATATATATATATCCCCATTTTGTCTTATTAATGCACTAAACTGGTATCTAAACATAGAAGTGAAGCTCTATATCTCTGAATGCAAGCACTCCAGCGGAAAGGGGAAGGATGCCGATTCCTAACCACCAGTGTTGAAATGATAGCTGATGCATCCTTGGGCCATTTTCTACCGCAGAATCTTTTACTGGACATTTCACATTTACCCTGGTAAATTAAATAACCCCCTGCGTCCCACTAAAAACTACCCGGGTAAATAAAGTTTCACAGGAACTATTTTACTTCCCAGTAGCTAGGTGCTATTTGGGAAAGTTCCCGCAGGAATTGGCTAGGCTGCCAAATGCTGATTGGTTGGACACACCTAAACTTTCTATTCAAAATTTTAGCTGTCATTAGACTATGCGAGACAATTTGTTTATTTCTTATTTCTTGTGTAGTTCTATTACAACATCCTTGACAAAGGAAAGAAAAAAAAACGCGAAAGGAACTTTCGACTTGCAGGACCTTCTGTGAACGCTTATTAATTGAACAATCTTTCCGTGTTTTACTCAGCCATAGTGTTAAATTCTAGTGTACAGTTTAATGTTGTTTATGAATTTCTAAAAACTTTATTTAGATACCAGAGTTACGAAAAATGGACGGACTCTTGTAAATGTGTTAATAATGAACTTAGCCGGACATTGATGTAGCGACTGGAGCTGCTCACTGGGATTAGGCAACCTCACTAAAGTTTGAAGATAAATGTTGAAAAGTAGAGGCAGTAAACGAGTGGAACAAAGGTAAATTATATCAATGGTTAGCTATTCAATTTGTTACATGCCGTAAAAGGAGTCAATGACAGCCACTTGTGCAGTTATTAGCCTCAAACTGAATGAATTTAATGCTAATGTTTAAACTAACACTAAACCTGATGTGCTCATGTTGTCATATATTTTTACTTAAATCTGAAATGGATCATACTTACCTGGCCCTTGTCATATACTGAATCAGGGGTCTCAAACATGTGGCCCGCGGGCCAATTGCGGCCTGCGAGACGTTATTATTGATATGACAATTTAACGTTGGTGCGGCCCGCGGCGTTTGACAGCGTTATACTTGCCAACGTCCCCAATTTTCCCAGGAGACCCCTGAATTTCAGGGCACCAATTTTCTCAAAGCCCCTGTCGATTTTTACCAGATCAACATTATTCAGGGAGTGCCACAAAGGCACTGCCTTTGGCGCCGCCTACATCCTGAACTGACAGCGTGCAAGCCCAGTTGTATGTTGCATCCGGCCATGTAAGACACACGTGTGTTATTACAAGATATATTTGATCAACAGCTACACACGTCACACTAAGGGTGGCCGTAAAAAAAAACTTTAACACTGTTACAAATATGTCCAAGACTGTGAAGCATCACCAAACAAGAATGATAAACACATTTCGGGAGAACATCCGCATCGTAACACAACATAAACACACCAGAACAATTACCCAGAATCCCATGCAGCCCTAACTCTTCCGGGCTACGATATACACACCCCCGCTACCACCAACCCCCCAACACCCATCCTCCCTACTTGCGTCGGTTGAGGTGTTGTATATTGTAGCCTGGGAGAGTCAGGGCTGCAAGGTGTTCTGGGTATGTGTTCTCTTGTGTTTAAGTTGTGTTAGGGTGTGAAAATTCTCCCAAAAAGGGTTTGTCATTCTTGTTTGGTGTGGGTTCACAGTGTTAACCCACTCTTAATGGGTTCATGGATGATTGTGCAGCCCAATGCACGATGCACACTGCTGCCACAGACCTGACAACTGTACACATGACCCGTTGGGGCAGCTGTAGACATGGCCGCGTTTCTCCTCTCTCTTTTCACCAAATGGTGTTTTCGTCTGTTTTCCTCTGCTACTTCTACTCCTTGACAGGATAGTCCATGCCAGAAAGAGCGGTCCGAAGAGCAGCTTCTAAGGCAGTGGGCTGAATGTTGCACTTCTTTGAAAAGATCTTGAGCTGGTCTTCTTCTGCCCCCTGGCAGAGCGGCGGCCAAGGTGGAGCTGGCCATACAGAATTTTGCATGGTATGCGGTTGGCTGGCATTCTGATGACATGGCCGAGCCATCTCATTTGGCGGACCCTGATAGTGGTCTCCAAACTCCTGCAGCTGACTCGCTGAAGTATCACAGAGTGTGGGATACGATCCTGCCGAGTCACCTTCAAGATGCGTTGTAGACACATTACTTGAAATGCCTCCAACATCTTGAGATGGCGAGCATAGATTGTCCATGTCTCACAGCCATATAGCAAGGTTGTGATGCATATTGCTTTGTAGACTGAGACTTTGGTCTGGAAGTGGAGGTTATTGCTGTTAAAAACTCTGTTCCTCATCCACCTTAAGGAGGATGATGCCCCTTTGACCCAATGTTGTATGTCCTGGTCAATGCTGCAGTCATCAGAAAGGATACTTCTCAGGTATTTGAAGTGTGGAATGATGGTGAGCGGGCAGCCTGCAATGGTGGGAGTTGGAAGTCGATGTGGCGGTTCTGATGACCACTGGCAGAGGACTTCTGTCTTTAATATGTTAATAGGAAGTCCCATTCTGTTGTATGCCTTTTGTGCAGCTGTAATAGTGGCCGGCAGGGCTTCTGTTGTGTGCAGCATACTGGAGTTCCAGTATGTGGAAAGACTGGAGTTTAGTTTTTGCCTGAAATCTTCTGATGTTGAATAAGTTCCCGTCCAGCCTGAATTCCAAGGGCACCCCACTTTCTTCCTCCTCTATTTCCTTGTGCAGAAATGTTGTTACACAAAGGAGAAAGATGTTGAAGACAACCGGGGCAAGGGTGCGACCTTGTCTCAAACCAGTCGCTACCTCAAAGGGAGCAGATTCCTGTCCACCTATTGTAACCTTGGCCATCATTGCATCATGGAAGTGTCGCAGGATGTTCACACATTTTTCCGGGCAGCCATAGTGCATGAGTATCCTCCACAGCATGTCACGGTGTACGGTGTCAAATGCATTGGATAGATCCACAAAGGCCATGAACAGAAGTGTTGTTACACATAGGAGAAAGATGTTGAAGAGAACCGGGGCAAGGGTGCGACCTTGTCTCACACCAGTCGCTACCTCAAAGGGAGCAGATTCCTTTCCACCTATTGTAACCTTGGCCATCATTCCAT
Source organism: Nerophis ophidion (assembly GCF_033978795.1). Taxonomy (NCBI): domain Eukaryota; kingdom Metazoa; phylum Chordata; class Actinopteri; order Syngnathiformes; family Syngnathidae; genus Nerophis; species Nerophis ophidion. The sequence goes on along the minus strand of NC_084618.1, from coordinate 32,891,084 downwards.
CATGGAAGTGTCGCAGGATGTTCACACATTTTTCCGGGCAGCCATATTGCATGAGTATCCTCCACAGCAGGTCACGGTGTACGGTGTCAAATGCATTGGATAGATCCACAAAGGCCATGAACAGGTCTTGCTTCTGTTCACGACGTTCCATCTACAGCTGCCGTGAGGCGTAGAACATGTCCACTGTACTACGGTTTTTCCGGAATCCAGCCTGGGATTTTGGTAGCAGAGCTTCAGTTATGTTTTTGATAAGTCTGTAGAGCATGATTTTTGCCAGGACTTTTACAGCAGCAGAGAGGAGTGCTATACCTGCCTTTTCCAGAGATTAATTTGTCTCCCTTGTTTTTAAAGATGTTGACAATGTTAGCATCCTTCCATTGCTGGGGTATACTCTCTTCCCTCCACACTACGGAGAGGTACTGGTGGATTGTTCTGGTACAGAGGTACCCCTCCTGTTTCAGCATCTCTGCAGGAATGGACTCAGGCTTAGGGGATTTATTGTTTTTCAATGCCCTTATGGCATCATGGACTTCGTAGTAGGAAGGTGGTAGGTCAAGACTCTGGATGGTCGGTAGGGTTGGAAGCTCCTCCAAAACTGAGATGTCAGTTGAGCTTGGTAGTTTAGCAAGGCCTCAAAATGTTGTCCCCTTTTCTGGACAATTAGGGATGAATCCCTAATGAGAGAGGATTTATGAGCAGTTTGAAGTGGGCATACAGGATGGGATTTTTGTGCCATAAGTGGATTTAATTACATCCTCCGTAAATGTAAGAAGTTTGGAACCTCTAGGACTCAGACTGGTGCGACGGTTCATCTTTCAGCAGGACAACAACCCTAAAGCCAAGATATCAAAGAATGGCTTTAGGACAAGTCTGTAAATGTCCTCGAGTGGCCGAGCTAGAGCCGAGACTTGAATCCAATTGAATATCTTTGAAGAGATCTGAAAATGGAAACGTTTTCCATCAAACCTGATGGAGCTTGAGAAGTGCTGCAAAGAGGAATGGTCAAAACTGCCCAAAGATAGGTGTGTCAAGCTTGTGGCTTAATATTCAAAAACACAAAACACAAAAAAACTAAATGAGAAAAGGCTGTAAATACATAAGTATCACATATAAGTACATGTGATTTCTTAAGTTTTTTATTTTTAATACATTTGCAAAAATGTACAAAACTTTCAAATTGTCGTTGTAGGGTATTGTGTGTAGAATTTTAGGTAAAAAATTAATTGATTCTATTTTGGAATAAGGCTGTAACATAGAATGTGGAAAAAGTGAAGCGCTGTGAATACTTTCCAGATGCCCTGTGTGGTATTCTAGGGCAGTGGTTCTCAACCTTTTTTCAGTGATGTACCCCCTGTGAACATTTTTTTAATTCGAGTACCCTCCTAATCAGAGCAAAGCATTTTTGGTTGAAAAAAAGAGATACAAAAGTAAAATGCAGCACTATGTCATTAGTTTCTGATTTATCAAATTGTATAACAGTGCAAAATATTGCTCATTTGTAGTGGTCTTTCTTGAACTATTTGGACAAAAAGATATAAAAATAACTAAAAACTTGTTGAAAAATAAACAAGTGCCATGAAGCCATTGCCTTTGACGCCTTCTACAACATGTACAGACAGCTTGCCAGTACAGTAACATGTTGTATGTGGCTTCCGCAGATACACGTACACAACTGCAAGGCATACTGGGTGACACAGAGTACGCTGAAAGTTGTGATATAAACCATTTTAACACTCTTACTAATATGCACCACACTGTGAACCAACACCAAACAGGAATGACAAACACATTTCTGGAGAACATCCGCACTGTAACACATTATAAACGCAACATAACAATTACCCAGAATGCTATGCATCCATGACTCTTTCAGGCTATATTATACACCCCGCTAGCACCAAAAACCGCCGCCTCTCCTTGCGTCGTTTGAGGTGGGCGGGGGTGTATAATATAGTCAGGAATAGTCATGGATGCAGAGGATTCTGGGTATTTGTTGTGTTGCGTTTATTTTGTGTTACTGTGAGGATGTTCTCCCGAAATGTGTTTGTCATTCTTGTTTGGTGTGTGTTCACAGTGTGGTGCATATTAGTAAGAGTGTTAAAGTTATTTATATCACAACCTTCAGTGTACTCTGTGTCAACCAGTATGCCTTGCAGTCGTGTACGTGTATCTGCGGAAGCCACATACAACATGTTACTGGATTGGCAAGATGTCTGTACATGTTGTAGAAGGCGTTAAAGGCAATGGCTTCATGGCACGCCCTTATTACTGTTATATGGGTGACTACTAGCGGTTATTTGTGAGAATGGTTGCGGCTCCCATTGTCTTCTATATTTTGTGAAACGCGTCAAAATGTAGAGGGCGCTAAAAGTAAAGCCATCACGGCACGCCCTCAATATTGTTGCCCGAGTGAAAATCGAAGAATGTTGACCCCGGGTGATGTCCGGAAGAGGCTCCGAGAACCGGAATCACCCCGTAACAATCGGGGGGGTCGGCGAGTGTGCAGCTGAGCCACCTCACAGTGGCCAAAGTGCTGCATGCGGCTCCGGAGCCGCAAGTTGCCGACCCCGATCTAGACTATGCCACACTAGTCAATTGCTCATGTGTATCATATCTAAAACAGACACTGTCACACTCTGCAATATGTGTTAAAAAGGCTTTTTTTCAATGAAACATGGATTAGCACAATATAAAGTACATGCAGTTTCATGATATAAACACACCTCTTTGGCCAACCTGCGTGCTTCGTAGTAAGGCCTCGCTTTTTCAATGCAAGCACCCAGCTGGGAACCCTGAGCATTCAGCTTCCTGGCAGAATCTGTGAGAATCTTCCTGTAGCTGGACCTTGCATCCTTAAAAAAGTATGGAAAATATAAACTACTACAGTGAGCTGTGATATGACGTTCAGTAAAGATTAAAGGTGTACGCACAATTGGTTTATACTGTGCTGAGTTTGGGCGCAATTCGCGCTTGCCTACGCTCACACTAAGCCTGGATTATGGGTACGTGTCTGGTTCCTACCCTCCAAACAATTCCTACGTGCCCCTCTAAAAAAAGGCAACCTCACTACGAGGACCGCAAAAGGCTGCAATTGGTCAACTTGTAGTACAATATTTCCTGTGTGCATCTAACATTCTAAAAACAGTCCCCCTAACAAAAATACTGATTTGATCTGATTTTACAACAAAACAGACTTTTGTAATGCATCTACTATATTTTTGGGGGAATAACCCGCTACTTTTTCCCATACTTTGAACACTGCGACTTATAAATGATTCATTTATTGATTTTTTTACGCTAATGGCCATAATGTTTTGTATTCAACAAATAGTTTTCAAAAGACACGAAAAAGGTGTGCTACTGTTTGCGCTGTAGCGCCATTTTTGGGACAAATTCACTCATTACAGGGGTGGCAGGTTGAACATTTACATCTTGTTTGAATGACTTGAACTGGAAGTATAACTGTTCATAGCATTTCTGCTCGATAGGATTCTTTCATTCATCATTCCAAGTAGGGCTGGGTGATATTGGCTTTTATTAATATCGCGATATTTTTATGCCATATTGTTATATACGATATATATTACAATATTTTGCCTTGGCCTTGAATGAACACTTGATGCATATAATCACAGCAGTATGATGATTCTATGTGTTCACATTAAAACATTTGTCTTCATACTGCATTAATATGTGCTACTTTTAAACTTTCATGCAGAGAGGGAAATCACAACTAAGTCAATTGACCAAAACTGTATTCATGAAATACTCTTCATTCTCTCACGGGTGACTTTTTAAATGAAAGAACAAATTAATAGCGTTGCTACCTTTTTGTAGTAACATTTCTGCTGCATACTTTGCATTGATTGATTTATACTTTTATTAGTAGATAGCACAGTACAGTACATATTCCGTACGATTGACCACTAAATGGTAACACCCGAATAGGTTTTTCAACTTGTTTAAGTCGAGGTCCACGTTAATCAATTCATGGTACAAATATATACTATCAGCATAATACAGTCATCACACAGGTTAATTATCACAGTATATACATTGAACAGCATATTGCTGTTGTCTGCTGAATATCTTCCCACTTGGAGCCAAACCACCGCCAGATGATGGACCCCCTGCTCTTTTTGCTGGGCATTTATTGTTCTTCCTCCATTTGTGATAAGTTTCGCACCATCTCTCTCTCTCTGATCGGCGAGAACTATGACGCTAGACTCGCGAGAGAATGTGACGTATGTAAGAAGACGGGCCTGTTTTCCGTATCAGTCGGAATTAGAGACGAGTAGGAGTGAGAAACGCCTGTTGTGTGATGCACTTAGTTAAAAGCAACTCGACCTGCCTCAGCTAACGTTAGCCGTGCTAACGTTAGCTCTCGGCGAGAACGTGTATCGCTACTTGCGTGACAGTATGTGACGTATGCAAGAAGGCGGGCTTATTTTACGTCTCTGTGAGAAGGACAGACGAGAAGGAGTGAGACACGCCAGTAATGTAATGCACGCAGCTCAAAGCAACGGTGTAAGAACATATAATCAAATATTACTAGGGATGCACCGATTAATCGGTAACCGAATATATTCGGCCGAATATGGCAAAAAAAGCCACATTCGGCCTTCGGTGGAATGAGTTAAATGGAAGGCCGAATAGTGGCGTGTGACGCAATGACGAAATTTTTTGACGCGGTGACGCAATCAACCAACGTGCAGTGACGCGGTGACGTTGGAACGAGGCGCCTTTGGAAAAATGTCAGCAGTGTGGAGATATTTTAAAGTCTCGGAAAGTGACAAAAGTATTGCAGTTTGCAACGAATGTTCAGCCAAACTGTCTCGAGGAGGTACCTCGTAGCTGACGTCTTCGAGAGGACGAAAATGTTTGCAACTGACAGTGCCAAAGCAAACGGAATTACAAAGAAGGTAATGGAGTTAATGGCTTTGGATGATCAACCGCTTAGTGTTGTGGAGGACATTGGCTTTCGGAGACTCATGGAGCACATTGAGCCCCGTTACACGATACCGAGCAGACGGTATTTCTCTGATGTGTGCTCTTTACATTGTGTGTGTGCTGTTTACATTATTAGCCTGTTGTGTAGGCTACCTGTATAAGTGTATGAGGTTACAAGCACACACTTAATTGAGATTTACTTGAGCATTCTGTTTACATTATTAGTCTATCTACTGTGGCTAAGCAGACTTTTGCCAAAAGGACAATAATTCATTTGCTGTGGGTTTATCCACTTTAATGCACTTTATTTTTTTTTGGAATGCATGTTTTTTTTTTAAGGCCTAATATAGATGAAAAACTTTGTGGTTTTTTTGAAAAGCAAAGGCTACTAGAATATTAAAAAAATGTCAATATTCAATAAAAATGTACTTTATTTAAAAAAACATGTCTAAAAATGTATTGTAGGCTGTTTATGCAATACAAATTTTGGGGGGAAAAACTGCATTCATTATTCGGTATTCAGTATTCGGCCTTCGGCCAAGCTTTTAAATTTTATTCGGCTTCGGCCACAAATTTTCATTTCGGTGCATCCCTAAATATTACGATATAGTCATTTTCTATATCGCAGAGACAAACCTGTATCGTATGTATGGATATATCGCCCAGCCCTAACTCCAAGCCACATTTGTAAGTTTTACAATAAAACGATTCATACTTACTAATCCGTCCCATGTGTTATGTCTGTAGGAGTGTTTTTATGCATATTTGTACGTGCTATTGTAATGTAATCAAGCTGGCGTCTTTAGCACTAGCAAATATACCAACACGTTTGCAAGTGTCTGTGTTAGTATTATTAACCTACAACGGCATTATTTTTGTGTTTTTTTAGTTTCGTAAATTCACCAAAGCGTTACTGTGTTATTGAGTCTTTTCAGCTAATTGGAGAGCCAGCTTATGCAGGTAGTGGGTCCATGAGGACGACTTCTGTTCTGTTTGATCAGCCGTTTTACTGTCGTGTGACAGGCACTGTTTGGAAAAAAAAGGTACGTCAATAAACGTTTCCTTACCAGGATATATCTGCGGTTTATAGTCTGATGCGGGTAATGTATGTAAAACTATATATTTCTTCAAAAATTTGGTGGGTGCGGCTGCAGCACCAGTGCGCTCGATAACCCGGAAAGTATGGGATTAGTTCTAGTTGCAATAAAACGCTCTATCCCTCTTTCATTGCCATTTTTTACACTGAACTAAATTAGCTAAAAAGCTAAACAGTCGACGGTGTCGCATGCGGTCAAACCGTATGCGAAATTAGAAAAGATCGTGTCACCATTGAAAGTTACTCTCGTTTGCCCTTTACTCCTGTATTACCGCAGTTTTTCAGGCTTTGTGGATTATTTGTAGTGTATTTTGAGCTGTCCTATTTGTTTCTACTGAGAAATGTGGTGACTGTCATTTATTACTTGGGAAAGGAGCAATCACATAAATCAAACATATTTATTAAGCACACAATTGTACAAACCCCGTTTCCATATGAGTTGGGAAATTGTGTTAGATGTAAATATAAACGGAATACAATGAATTGCAAAACATTTTCAACCCATATTCAGTTGAATATGCTACAAAGACAACATATTTGATGTTCAAACTGATAAACTTTTTTTTTTGCAAATAATCATTAACTTTAGAATTTGATGCCAGCAAAGGTGGCAATAAATACTGATAAAGTTGACGAATGCTCATCAAAAACTTATTTGGAACATCTCACAGGTGTGCAGGCTAATTGGGAACAGGTGGGTGCCATGATTGGGTGTAAAAGCAGCTTCCATGAAATGCTAAGTAATTCACAAACAAGGATGGGGCGAGGGTCACCAATTTGTAAGCAAATTGTCGAACAGTTTTAGAACAACATTTCTCAACAAGCTATTGCAAAGAATTTAGGGATTTTACCATCTACGGTCCGTAAAATCATCAAAAGGTTCAGAGAATTTAGAGAAACCACTGCACGTAAGCGATGATATTACGGACCTTTGATCCCTCAGGCGATATTGCATCAAAAACCGACATCAGTGTGTAAAGGATATCACCACATGGGCTCAGGAACACTTCATAATACCACTGTCAGTAACTACAGTTGGTCGCTACCTACTCAGTGGCTTAGTGATTAAAGTGTCCGCCCTGAGATTGGTAGGTCGTGAGTTCAAATCCCGGCCGAGTCATACCAAAGACTATAAAAATGGGACCCATTACCTCCCTGCTTGGCACTCAGCATTTAGGGTTGGAATTGGGGGTTGAATCACCATAAATGATTCCCGGGCGCGGCATCGCTGCTGCCCACTGCTCCCCTCACCTCCCAGGGGGTGATCAAGGGTGATGGGTAAAATGCAGAGAATAATTTCGCCACATCTAGTATGTGTGTGACAATCATTGGTACTTTAATTGTAAGTGCAAGTTAAAACTCTGTTATGCAAAGCAAAACCCATTTATCAACAACATCCAGAAACGGCGCCGGCTTCGCTGGGCCGGAGCTCATCTAAGATGGACTGATGCAAAGTGGAAAAGTGTTCTGTGGTCTGACGAGTCCAAATTTAAAATTATATTTGGAAACTGTGGACGTGGTGTCCTCCGGAACAAAGAGGAAAATAACCATCCGGATTGTTATAGGCGCAAGGCATGGGTAACTTACACATCTGTGAAGGCACCATTAATGCTGAATGGTCCATAAAGGTTTTGGAGCAACATATGTTGTCATCCAAGCAACGTTATCATGAATGCCCCTGCTTATTTCAGCAAGACAATGCCAAGCCACTTGTTCCAACAGCGTGGTTTCATAGTAAAAGAGTGCGGGTACTTTCCTGGTCCGCCTGCAGTCCAGACCTGTCTCCCATCGAAAATGTGTGGCGCATTATGAAGCGTAAAATACGACAGCGGAGACCCCGGACTGTTGAACGACTGAAGCTCGACATAACACAAGAATGGGAAATAATTCCACTTTCAAAGCTTCAACAATTAGTTTCTTCAGTTCTCAAACGTTCATTGAGTGTTGTTTAAAGAAAAGGTGATGTAACACAGTGGTGAACACTCCCTTTCCCAACTACTTTGGCACGTGTTGCAGCCATGAAATTCCAAGTTAATTATTATTTGCAACAAAAAAAAGTTTATGAGTTTGAACATCAAATATCTTGTGTTTGTAGCGCATTCAATTAAATATGGGTTGAAAAGGATTTGCAAATCATTGTATTCTGTATATTTACATCTCACACAATTTCCCAACTCATATGGAAACAGGGTTTATAGTCGCAGGTGAGTAAATGTTCCCTGGATTTTTTTGAGTCATTCTATGGTATATTTATTATTTAATGTGTAAGGAGTAATCTATCACATTGCATTCATTTCGGATTTTGCTACATTGAGAGTATGAATCTGCATGTACAGTTGCGATCAAAAATGTTTACATACACTTGTAAAGAACATGATGTCATGGCTGTCTTGAGTTTCCAATAATTTCTACAGCTCTTATTTATTTGTGATAGTGTGATTGGAGCACATACTTCTTGGTCACAAAAAATATTCATGAAGATTGGTTATTGAATTTATTATGGGTTTACTGTAAATGAGAACAAATCTGCTGGGTCAAAAGAATACATACAGCAATGTTAATATTTGTTTAAATGTCCCTTAGCAAGTTTCACTGCAATAAGGCGCTTTTGGTAGACATCCACAACAAAGGTTTTAGAATGGCCTTTCCAAAGTCCTGACTTAAATGTGTTGAGAGTGCTGAAGAAACAAGTCCATGTCAGAAAACCAACAAATTTAGCTGAAATGCACCACTTTTTTCAAGTGGAGTGGTCAAAAATTCAAGCAGAAGCTTACCAGAAGCTTGTGGATGTCTACCAAAAGTGTCTTATTACAGTAAAACTTGCCAAGGGACATGTAACCAAATATTAACATTGATGTATGGTTACAGTATGTTATGTATAGCGCTTTTCTACCTTCAAGGTACTCAAAGCACTTTGACACTATTTCCACATTCACCCATTTACACACACATTCACACACTGATGGCGGGACGTGCCATGCAAGGCCCTAACCACGACCTATCAGGAGCAAGGGTGAAGTGTCTTGTTCAAGGACAAAACGTGACTTGGTTGGTAGAAGGTGTGGATCGAACCAGGAACCCTCAGGTTGCTGGCACGGCCACTATGCCAAATGTGCCACGCCGTCCCCGTATGTATACTTTTGACCTGGAAGATTTGGTCACATTTTCAGTAGACCCATAATAAATTAATAAAAGAACCAAACTTCATTAATGTTTTTTGTGACCAACAAGTATGTGCTCCAATCATTCTATCACATAAAAATAAGAGTTGTAGAAATCATTGATAACTCAAGACATTATGTTCTTTACAAGTGTATGTAAACTTTTGACCACGACTGTATGTGCAATTATGTTGTGCACTTTTTTTGTGCTGTACCCACATTCCAATCATGATGAAGAAGTGTTATGAACTTGAGCTTGGATTAGACCACTTACACGTGCTGGAATTTTGGTAATTAGTGAAGCTCAAAGTGTGAGTACACCGCAAGATCTATTGTCAATTGAAAGTGACAACTAGTAGATAAATATTTTATATTGCACACTTACATCCAACTGAAGCTCAAGCTTGTTGATCTCATCGCTGGCCTGGTTGAGGTGTTCCAGTTCCTCCTGGTAAGCACAGGGAAAGTCCTGAGGATGTTACTAGGCAATGACTTAAATCATACAGTGATCATCAAAATTTTCAATTGAAAATATTAATTGATATAAAAACTAAAAAAATACTGGATGCCAAAATCAGTAACCTATTTAAGACTTGATTAAACAACCACACTAAAATTTTACTTCTGTGATTTTTTTTGGTGGGTATTTTGTGTGTGTGGCATTATGTTAAAAACCAAAAACAAATGTATCATCTTCTCAGAAGTTAATATTTTGAAAACTTTGCAAAAGTTGTTTAATAGTGCGGTTGGATTATTAAGCAACATTTGTGTCCGGCTCATAAAGTCAATGCCAGCGTTTCCCCAATCCATTTATTTTATTTGTGGTACCCCAATGAAGGTGGTGGTGGCTTGATGAAACCATTCAAATAAGGGTTTATTATGTACGCAGTACTCTAGCCACCCCGCGACCTTAATCAATGAGGCGTATGTGTCACAATGAAGCAGCAGTGGGGTGAGTAGAAGACTACTCATTCAACCCTGAACATTTTTTTTTTTAATAAATTGCAAAAATCTTACTTTTAAAGACTGGACAACAAAATATGAATGTTCTGCCTTGAGTAAGCGCTTGAGTCATTGTTTTCTAAGCGAAGGACACATTGATCCAGACAAGCAGCAATAGCAATAGAAATCCCAGCGTGTAAGCTTCATCACGTCCAATATTTTTAAGTAGATATTGTGCATAAAGATATTTAGTTTGTTTTGTTTTAAAATTGCTGACTTCGTGATGAATTTTGTTTTTGTGGTGTTTGTTTTTTTTGTCTGAGTATAATTTTGCTATTCAAACTCGTTTAATGGAAGTACTGTTAAATTTGACCATAAGAGGGCGACCCCGAGGTGTAGGTTTAACTGTGGTACATCATATAGTGTTTGCAATGTTTCGTGTGTGCAATGTTGTCTAATTTCTATATGTGTAAACATTCGTAGTTTATCGTGTGAATACATCAACACTAAACCTTATATTTTGTTCATGTAAAATACAAAATGGACATTATTTATGCAAAAGGCACCAAATGGAGATGTTGACATGCAAAGTTTCAAACATTCTTCATTCTCTAGCGGGTGACTTTTCAAATGATGCTACATATTAGCAGTGATACTACTTTTTATAGCAACGCTTCAGCACCACACTTGACAAATTACGGTTGTCTGTTCGACATATTCCCACTTGAAGACAAACTACCGCCAGACGATGGACTCTGTGACAGACTTCCTGCCATCACCGTGTGGGTTTCCAGGACCATGGATGCACGACAACTCGTAGCAGGGTTGACATACATTTATTGTTTCAATAAACTTGTTCGTTGTGTCCCAATCGGTCGAGCCACTTTCTAGCGCGCCCTTGGCTACTTGTCTTCGCGCACCTTTCGGTGGCCGGATGTTGCGTCTTCCGCGGGGGCTCATGTCTTTGCCTGGTCGCTCTCGTCGCTGGTGTCGTTGCAGTGTGCTGCCGTTCCTCCTCCGTCTTCCCCCGGTCGTTCCTTCCTCGCCCTTCTTGTGCTGTAGCAGCAGATGGAGAGATTGTGAGCAGGTGTGTGTCTTACGCACCTGACTCAGATTGCCGCTCTCGTGCCGCTCCGCGTGTCACGCCTCACCTCGCCGCCGCATGCCCGCCTCCTGGCCTCCATCATGGTCAGGACCGCTTCTCTCAGCCCGCTGTCGGCCCATCGGCTGCGTCTCTCCACAGACTCCCTGCTGTTTTTCTTGGGAATTAATTCTTCCTTCATTCGCACCTTCTTTCTCTCGTATTACCACTCGCACGGCTCCGCTAGAATCAGAGCTAACGTTACCCATGCCGCTACCTCTCTGTTCACCGAGGGCGTATACGTATGTGACGTTTTACGTGACAGTATGTGACGTATGTACAAACCCCGTTTCCATATGAGCTGGGAAATTGTGTTAGATGTCTATACAAACGGAATGCAATGATTTGCAAATCATTTTCAACCCATATTCAGTTGAATATGCTACAAAGACAACATATTTGATGTTCAAACTGATAAACATTTTTTTTTTTTTGCAAATAATCATTAAGTTTAGAATTTGTTGCCAGCAACACGTGACAAAAAAGTTGGGAAAGGTGGCAATAAATACTGATAAAGTTGACAAAATTCTCATCGAACACTTTTTTTTTTTAATCCCACAGGTGTGCAGGCTAATTGGGAACAGGTGGGTGCCACGAATGGCTATAAAAGCAGCTTCCGTGGAATGCTCTGTGATTCACAAACAAGGATGGGGCGAGGGTCACCAATTTGTAAACAAATTGTCGAATAGTTTCAGAACAACATTTCTCAACGAACTATTGCAAGGAATTTAGGGATTTTACCATCTACGGTCCCTAAAATCATCAAAAGGTTCAGAGAATCTGGCGAAATCACTGCACATAAGCGATGATATTACAGACCTTTGAGCCCTCAGGCGGTACTGCATCAAAAACCAACATCAGTGTGTAAAAGATATCACCACATGGGCTCAGGAACACTTCATAAAACCAATGTCAGTAACTAAAGTTGGTCGCTACATCTGTAAGTGCAAGTTAAAACTCTGCTATGTAAAGCAAAACCCATTTATGAACAACACCAAGAAACACCGCTGGCTTCGCTGGCCCCGAGCTCATCTAAGATGGACTGATGCAAAGTGGAAAAGTGTTCTGTGGTCTGACGAGTCCACATTTCAAATTATATTTGGAAACTGTGGACGTGGTGTCCTCCGGAACAAAAAGGAAAATAACCATCCGGATTGTTATAGGCGCAAAGTTCAAAAGCCAGCATCTGTGATGGTATGGGGGTGTATTAGTGCCCAAGGCATGGGTAACTTACACATCTGTGAAGGCACCATTAATGCTGAATGGTCCATAAAGGTTTTGGAGCAATGTATGTTGTCATCCAAGCAACGTTATCATGGACGCCCCTGCTTATTTCAGCAAGACAATGCCAAGCCACTTGTTACAACAGCGTGGTTTCATAGTAAAAGAGTGCGGCTACTTTCCTGGCCCGCCTGCAGTCCAGACCTGTCGCCCATCGAAAATGTGTGGCGCATTATGAAGCGTAAAATACGACAGCGGAGACCCTGGACTGTTGAACGACTGAAGCTCTACATAACACAAGAATGGGAAAGAATTCCACTTTCAAAGCTTCAACAATTAGTTTCCTCAGTTCCCAAACGTTTATTGAGTGTTGTTAAAAGAAAAGGTGATGTAACACAGTGGTGAACATGCCCTTTCCCATCTACTTTGGCACATGTTGCAGCCATGATATTCTAAGTTAATTATTATTTGCAAAAAAAAAAAATCAAATATCTTGTCTTTGTAGTGCATTCAACTGAATATGAGTTGAAAAGGATTTGCAAATAATTGTATTCCGTTTATATTTACATTAAACACAATTTCCCAACTCATATGGAAACGGGGTTTGTTAATCTATGTATAGGCTTTCTGCTAGTGACTGCTACTTCAAATGTAAACAGCATACGCAAGTGCATGTAAACACCGTAAACCTAACAATTGGAAAACTAAACAGCAGAGGACCAAAAACGTTTGGATATGCCCATGTAACCGCAGTCAGTGTTAAAATAACATCAAAACTAGCTAAAATGATTTGTCATCTCATCAAATAGAACGCAGGCTGTGAAGACCGTGTATTCGATGTGAGAGGTGTCATTCCTGTTTTATTTTTGTTGGCCAAATTGTTGTACTGAACCACTGGGAGGTATTTAAAAAGAACAAAGCTGGTTTATTAGACTTAATCTTCATTAGCCAAACTGCTCTGCGTTGTATTTGGATATTCAAAAGTAAACGCCATTACTTGTGTTTTTTTCATGTCGCAAAGGTATTACTTCAAAAACCATTCATGTGACACAGCCTTTTCTTAATGTTTTATTGTGTATAGTTAGTTAATAGATTCTTAGTGTTTTATTGTGTATAGTTAGTTAATAGATTCTTAATGTTTTATTGTGTATAAGAACTTTAAGTTAATTCTGTTCAAACTTTTAATGTATCTGTTCCGATACAGCATCTATATGTACAAATAAATGTACAAAACTTAAAAAAATAATAATAATAATTAAAAAATATACCTCCCTCTATCAAAATGTCAAAATATAGATAAAGGCTTCATGTAATGACAAAAAGCTGACCAGTTAATATTATTAAAGAATTTTAAAAAAAGGCCTACTGAAATGAGATTTTCTTATTTAAACGGGGATAGCAGGTCCATTCTATGTGTCATACTTGTTCATTTCGGGTTATTGGCATATTTTTGCTGAAAGGATTTAGTAGAGAACATCCACGATAAAGTTCGCAACTTTCGGTGCTAAGAGATGCCTCTACCGGAAGTCGCAGACGATGACGTCACATGTTTGATGGCTCCTCACATATTCACATTGTTTTTAATGGGAGCCTCCAACAAAAAGTGCTATTCGGACCTGAGAAAACGACAATTTCCCCATTAATTTGAGCGAGGATGAAAGATTCGTGTTTGAGGATATTGATAGCGGCTGACTAGAAAAAAAAAAAAAAAGTAAAAAAAAAAAAACGCGATTGCATTGGGACGGATTCTGATGTTTTTAGACACATTTAGTAGGATAATTCTGGGAAATCCCTTATCTTTCTATTGTGTTGCTATTGTTTTAGTGAGTTTAACATTACCTGATAGTCGGAAGGGTGTGTCCACGGGTGTCTTGAAGCGCAGTGTCTCAGGGGAGTCGACGGCAGCTATGGACGGCACAAGCTCAGCTTTTCTCCGGTAAGAAGCGACTTTTTAACCACAATTTTCTCACCGAAACCTGCTGGTTGACATTCCGCTGTGTTTCATGTTCTCTTGACCGCGCTCTGATCCATAGGAAAGTTTCACCTCCAGGAATTTTAAACAAGGAATCACGCTGTGTTTGTGTGGCTAAAGGCTAAAGCTTCCCAACCTCATCTTTCTACTTAATTGAACACATTGCAAAAGATTCAGCAAAACAGATGTCCAAAAAACTGTATAATCATGCCGTTAAAGCAGACGACATTTAGCTGTGTGTGTGCGCAGCGCTCATACTTCCTAAAAACCTGTGACGTCTTGCGTACACGTCATCATTACACAACGTTTCGAAGACGAAACTCCTGGTAAATTTAAAATTGTAATTTAGTAAACTAAAAAGGCATTATCGGCATGTGTTGCAATGTTAATATTTCATCATTGATATATAAACTATCAGACTGCGTGGTGGGTAGTAGTGGGTTTCAGTAGGCTTTTAAATAAATAATATTTGTCTTTAGATATATGGATAACATTTATCTATAGCCTTTTTGTTAGACATTACAAATTACATGATGGTATTACAATCACACCCCAACACTCCTTTACCTCTCAATCAGTAATCATGATTTCAGTATTGATAACAATAATCTTAATTATTACTTTAGCCATAATTGCCAGCCCTAGATCTCGTACATATATATGAATGCTTTGGAGCCCCTGCCTCGAAAGAAAATAATGTTTGGAGCCATTCTAACGTGCCTTAGTGCCCTAAAATATGAGCCGGGACAGTGGCCAAGACACCAATTGTGCACACTCAATGTAGTTATAACCTTTGCACTTTGTATTTTAGTTGACAGAATGTACTATAATTTTAGTTGACTAAAATGTTGAGTAATTTAGTGGAATAAAACTAAATCAATTTAGATGACTAAAACTAAAATACATTTTTGTCAAAATACTATGACTACAACTAAATTAAAAACTACTGTCAAAATGAACAGGTTGGATGACTGCTTTTTACTTTTAGTCTATTAATCTAAGGTAACAGTATTCTTACTTGGATACTATTTCTGGCTACTCTACCGACCACTGTTAGAGTTACAGTAACTGCATTGTGGAGAGTATCATAAAGCACTTCAAGTTTGTAAGTTTTCCAGGGGTGTACAAAGTACAACCTATGTTATATCCTCGTAATAAAATAAGCAGCAACAATTGACAATTACAGCAAAACGATATGATATAACAACAAAAACATAACTTGATACTAACACATATTTTCCTTTAAATATACAGTATTGGACACAAGTTTGGACACACCTCATTTCAATGTGTTTTCTCTATTTTCATGACTATTACATTGTAGATTTTCACTGAAGGCATCAAAACCATTTCAGGTGACTACATCTTGAAGCTCATCGAGAGAATGCCAAGAGTGTGCAAACCAGTAATCAGAGCAAAGGGTGGATATTTTGAAGAAACAAGAAAATAAAACAAGTTTTCAATTATTTCACCTTTTTTGTTAGGTAGTAACTCCACATGTGGTTCATTCATAGTTTTGATGCAGACAGTGACAATCTACAACAGGCCTGGGCAATTATTTTGACTCGGGGGCCAATTTTAGAGAAACAAATGTCTGCTGGCCGGAATATCTATTTTTAGGAAAACTAATACAAAACCTCACAATAAAGTCTGATTGAATGCTAGGAATGTTATGACAGACCGCCTTAAAAACCGAGAGGAATTTTATTTTTTTCTCTGAACGATAAAACTTTGAATCTTGAGAACATATGAACGTCACATCTCCTCTCAATCGACATATTTTACAATCAAGCCAAATGCAACAAAATTGCAACAAACACAGCGAAATATGAAAGTGAAGGGTAAAAAAACAAAAAAACATCGACAATCTGATACATGTGACACTAAGCTTTACAACTTTCTTGTAAAAATCTCCTTCCACGTCTGTCCTTGACACCCACATTTCGGGCTGGCCGCTGTGGAAACACTCTTTGGAAACGCTCCCCACCCACACTGCTTGGTGCCTCGTCTTACCTGCTGTTACGTAGATTACCCTAGTAATTAGTAGGGTTGTACGGTATACGGGTATTAATATAGTACAGTAGGGTTGGGTGATTAATCGATATATACGATATATCGTGGGTTTGTCTCTGTGCAGTATAGAAAATGACTATATCGTAATATTCAAGTATACGTTCTCACGCAGTTGCTTTTAGCTGTAGGCATTACACTACAGGCTCTTGTCACTCTTTCCTGTCTCTCCTTCTCACAGACAACCAGGCGCACAAACTTACACACGTCACATACGTATACGCCCTCGCCCAGCAGAGAGGTAGCAGACTGGGTAACGTTAGCTGTGATGCTAACATAGCCGTACGAGTCGTAACACGAGAGAAAGAAGGTGCGAATCTGGTAACAAATGAAGACTTAATTCCCAATAAAAACAGCAGGGGGTCCATCGTCTGGGGGTGGTTTGGCTTCAAGTGGGAATATGTCGAACAGACAACTGTAATTTGTCAAGTGTGGGGCAAAAGCGTTTCTATAAAAAGTAGCATTACTGCTAATATGTAGCATCCTTTGAAAAGCCACTCACAAGAGAATGAAGAGAATTTAATAACGTCCACATAGTGAAGGGCGAATACTATTTGATTTGCTATTATGCAGCTCATTTTTGACACTTAAAATGTCTCTGACAATCTTGCACTTTCTGTTTTGGAAATGACATGAATGTTTGTGCCACTGCTTAATAACTTTAATAAATACACTTTTGGTCAATTGACTTAGTTGTGATTTTCCTCTCTGCATGAAAGTTTAAAAGTAGCATATATGAATGCAGTATGAAGAAGAATGTTTTAATGTAGACACATAGAATCATCATACTACTGTGATTATATGTATCAAGTGTTCATTCAAGGCCAAGGCAAAATATCGTAATATATATCGTATATCGCGATATGGCCTAAAAGTATCAAGATATTAAAAAAAGGCCATACCACCCAGCCCTATAGTACCGCGATACTAATGAATCATATTCGGTATTATACCGCCTCTGAAAAGTACTGGTCCGCCTCACCCTAAGATTTTTTGTTCAAATAAAGCCAATAATGCAATTTTTCTGGTCCCCTTTATTTAGAAAATTATCAAAAAGTACCGAAAAGTATCAAAATAATATTGGTATCAGGACAACACTAGTCACTAAAATATCATGCAAAAGCGCAGATTCCAACCATTGAAATATGTTGTATAGTTCAAGACGTATGGCAACTTGAAAACATCACTGCACATCATAATGAAAGCTACACTTTCCATCTTAAAGATCTAAAAAAAATGTTTGTGAATGTCTGGCGGGCTAGATTGAAAAGCTTATGGCGAAGTGGGTAGAGCGGCCGGCCAGAAACCTGAAGGTTGCAAGTTCGCTTCCCAACTATTGACAAAAAAAAAAAAAAAATCTCTGCCGTTGTGTCCTTGGGCAGTACACTTCACCCTTTTCCCCCGGTGCCGCTCACACTGGTGAATGAATGATGAATGAATGATAGGTGGTGGTCAGAGGGGCCGTAGGCGCAAACTGGCAGCCACGCTTCCGTCAGTCTACTCCAGGGCAGCTGTGGCTACTGATGTAGCTTACCACCACCAGGTGTGAATGAATGTTGAGTCCCACTTCTTTGTGAGCGCTTTGAGTGTTTAGAAAAGCGCCATATAAATCTAAGTTATTATTATTATTATTATTATGGGCCGCAAGTGGCCCCCGGGCCTTAATTTGCCCAGATCTGATCTACAATGTAAATAGTCATGAAAATAAAGAAAACACATTGAATGAGAAGGTGTGCCTAAAGTTTTGGCCTGTGTTATATGTATACTTCTTTTTTTTAGCTTTTTAAGAAAATACATGCAACATAACCAATTAGGCAAATATACGATGGCATCATATTGACACTGTCCCTGACCACGTCTGCGCCGCCATTAATAGTTTGCCAATCTGTGGAAAACACCATTTTGACATCACCAAACTTTTTACATTGGGAGAAAGTCAAATGATCCAATAATACTTTGGCTTAGGAAAAACGTTATTTCTGAAGAACAAATTCATCTAGAGGAGGGTATTAAGTGAGGTGTTCATGATGCTAAACACTCCAGCATTTTGTCGTGATGAGCCAGAAAATTTTCAGTAGAATATCCGGCAGACCTGGGCAAATTAAGGCCGGGGAGGCCGTTGAGCCTTTTAATCTGGACTCCCAGACTTTCCCAAATAATTTTTTTAGATCTTTAAGATGGAAAGTGGAGCTGCCATCATGATGTGCAGTGATGTTTACTAACGGCCGTAAGTCTTGAACTATACAACGTATTTCCATTTTTGGAATCTGCGCTTATGGATGATATACCAGTTACTATGGTAATCTAATTAGTTACTATGGTAATCTAATTAGTTACTATGGTCATCTAATAAGTTACTATGGTAATGTAAGTCACAGCAGCTCAGACGAGGCACCAAGCAGTGTGGGTGTGGAGCGTTTCTACAGAGTGGTTCCAGAGCCTGAAATGTGGGTGTCAAGGACAAACACGGAAGGAGATTTTCACAACAAAGTTCTAAAGCTTAGTGATGTATCAGATATATCAGATTGCAGGTGGGTTTAATTTGTACCCTTTACGTTCATATTTCACTGTTTGTTGCATTTTTGTTGCGTTTCACTTGACTGTATAATGTTGTAAGCCCAATACCAATGGCGCGCAATTTGCAAAATGCGCAACCGCATTTTGCAAATTTAATGTCAAATCAAATCAAATCAAATGTGTATTGGATTCATTACTATTCAATGTACATCCACGACTAAACTACTGACTAAACTACTACCACAACTTGGTTTACTATTTATACAATATAATAATGTAGGGCAGGGGTAGGGAACCTATGGCTCTAGAGCCAGATGTGGCTCTTTTTATGACTGCATCTGGCTCTCAGATAAATCTTAGCTGACATTGCTTAACACGATAAGTAATTAATAATTCCGCTGGTAATCACAGTGTTAAAAATAACGTTCAAATTATTCTCATGTTTTTTAATGAAACCATCCATTTTCTATCGCACCTGTTCAAAATGTCGCATTAATGGTAAGAAGTATAATATTTATTATTGAATAACTTTGGCATAATAATGATATTAAAATGAATAAGACACTTATTATACTCTTAAAATGTTAGTCTTACTTAAAAATACACGCATGCAGTTGTATTAAGTGCTAAAAAACATTTTTTTTTTCTCTAAATGTGGCTCCCTAGTCAAAATAATTGCCCAAGCCTGATATAAGGTGTTTGAGATACGTAACATTACAAAATGTGTCATTGATTCCTACCTGAATTCTCGGGTCCAGCTCCTCCTCGTATTTACCAAAATCCTCACCATCACGTTTCACCTGGTCCTCAACCTCTCCCCCATATTCACATTTCTCATCCTTCAATTTTACAGCTTCGTCTCTGCCTCTTCGCCTGAGCATCACCGTGCCGCCATTCCCGCCTTTCGCCTCCTCCCCCGGCGTGTTCTCTCGCATGTCCGCCCGTTTATGGCATCCTGCGTCGGTCCGAGTTTCACGCGAGGTCCCAGGCTCCATACGCGGCCTGTCGCCTAGCGTTCGGACCGCGTTAGTTCCTCCACCAAAAAACAAGATTTTACAGGCGACCTTTGCTTTCTTCCACGCTGCAACTCAGCGCCGTGTTGTTAGGCGAGACCGCTCCGTCCTGCCAACGCTAGCCAAACGTGCTACATGCCAACAAGCTTCCCTTCTTCTCTCGGAGGTGCCGAGAGCAAATTGACAGTAAAAGAAAAAAAAAAGAAAATGTCGCCTTGCATTTGTTGCCCTCTACATCAATGTGATACAACTGCGCAGCGAGGGATCTTGAACGTCATGGTGGACAGGCAAGGGTGCACAGAATGATTTCAAAATGTCTTATATTAAATTACACACATAGTACCATAAATGAAAAAATAATGTGATAATTGTTGCATCGTCCGGAATGATTCACAGCCCTTTTTTCATGCTTTATGTGACAGCAGGTGTGTCAAAGGTGTGGCCCGGCTGCCATTTGCGGCCCGACGATAATTTTATAACAGCTTGCGGCACATTTTTAAAATAATACTACAAAATTAAAAACAAAAACATTAACAAGTGGGACTAGATGAGGCAATTACTTAAGGAATTGCATATGCATGCTCAAATGCTGAAGTTGAACTGAAATGTTGACAGAATGTAGTATGGATCAGAATCAGAATAGTTTTTATTGCCATTGATTGAGAACTGGTTCACAAACTAGGAATTTTTCTTGGTGTAATCGTGCAACATAGAACAGTGGTTCTCAACCTTTTTTCAGTAATGTACCCCCTGTGAACATGTTTTTAATTCAAGTACCCCCTAATCAGAGCAAAGCAGTTTTGGTTTAAAAATAGATTTAAAAAAAAGTAAAATACAGCACTATGTCATCAGTTTCTGATTTATTATATTGTATAACAGTGCAAAATATTGGTCATTTGTAGTGGTCTTTCCTGAACTATTTGGAAAAAATATATATAAAAAATTGCTAAAAATTTGTTGAAAAATAAACAAGTGATTCAATTATAAATAAAGATGTATACCCATAGAAGTAATAATCAACTTAAAGTGCCCTCTTTGGGGATTGTAATAGAGATCCATCCACCTGGATTCATGATCTTAATTCTAAACATTTCTTCACAAAAAATGAATTTTTAACATCAATATTTATGGAACATATCCACAAAAAATCTAGCTGTCAACACTGAATATTGCATTGTTGCATTTCTTTTCAAAGTTTATGAACTTACATTCATGTTTTGTTGAAGTATTATTAAATAAATATATTTATAAAGGATTTTTGAATTTTTGTTATTTTTAGAATATTTAAAAAAAATCTCACGTACCCCTTGGCATACCTTCAAGTATCCCCAGGGGTACGCGTACCCCCATTTGAGAACCACTGACATAGAAGACATATAAGACAGAATAGGTAATATTTGAGCTGGGAGTGAGCTGTCAGATTGTGTTCTTTTTCATGTGTCTGATGGCCAAGGGGAAAAAACTGTTCAGGTGGCGGGAGGTGTGAATCTGGATGGACCGTAGTCTCCTGCCTGAGGAGATAGAGGGGAGAATGTTTGTGTTCAGGGTGAGAAGAGTCAGCTGTGATCCGACCCACACACCTCCTGGTCCTGGAGGAGAACAGGTCCTGCAGGGATGGGAGCTTGCAGTCAATCACCTTCTCAGCACCTTATCCTGGACTGTGGCACCGGGGACCACACGGTGATGGAGGAGGTGAGGATGGATTCGATGATGGCTGAATAAAACTGCACCAGCATCTTGGTTGGCACCTTAAGTTTCCTCAGATGCCGCAGGAAGTACATCCTCTGCTGGGCCTTCTTGATGAAGGCACAAATTAGGGATTAGGGTTGTACGGTATTCCGGTATTAGTATAGTACCACTGTACTAATTAATCCTATTTGGTACTATACCGCCTCTGAAAAGTACCGGTCCACCACCTCCCTGTCGTCGTTATGTCGTGTTTAAGAGCAGAGGAGCATGTTTGGCAGCGCATAATCATGAAGTACTTACAAGCAGACACAGTATGTAGACAAAAAAAAGGGAGAACGGACGCATTTTGGCTTAAAAACTAACAAAAAAGGTAAAGCTATAATACTGAAACACCCTCAGGAATAGGTGCTTTAAGACAAGGCCAGTTAGCTTGCAGCTAACATCCATCCGCGTTAGGCAGTGTTTTAGCTACTTCTAAATCACGAATCCTCGCATCCATGGTGACAAATAAAGTACGTTTTTTACAAGTATCATCCCTGCAGGATAAGGAATAGCTAAACATTATTTACTACACAACGTACCTCACCGGCGTGTAAATGTAAACAAATGCAGTTGGTGGATCTACAACCGACAACCACTATAATGATACCAAGCATAAGAGCATTTTTAGATGATATGATTACGTCAATATTTTTTGGCATCACAACATCTTCTTTCTTTTTTTAATTCATATTATGTTTGTAAACTCAGGAAATATGTCCCTGGACACATGAGGACTTTGAATATGACCAATGTAAAAACAACCCCAAAGCATGATGCTTCCACCCCCATGCTTCACAGTAGGTTTGGTGTTCTTGGGATGCAACTCAGTATTCTTCTTCCTCCAAACACGACGAGTTGAGTTTATACCAAAATGGATACATGGATGATACAGCAGAGGATTGGAAGAACGTCATGTGGTCAGATGAAACCAAAATACAACTTTTTGGTATAAACTCACTTGTTTATTTTTCAACAAGTTTTTAGTTATTTTTTTAAATATTTTTTTCCCAAATATTTCAAGAAACACCACTACAAATGAGCAATATTTTGCACTATTATACAATTTAATAAATCAGAAACTCATGGCATAGTGCTGTATTTTACTTCTTTATCTCTTTTTTTCAAACAAAAATGCTTTGCTCTGATTGGGGGGGGGGGGGGGGTACTTGAATTAAAAAAATGTTCACAGGGAGTACATCACTGAAAAAAGGTTGCGAACCACTGGCCTAGACCTTAAGTTAGATTTTTGTTCAGTCATTGTTAAAAAAATTTTTGAAGCAAAAGTAATGTTGTTATGAATGATTTACCTTTATACGGCTCCAATTACTTCACATTCAATATTCCTCTTTGAACATATTTTTGGGGGAAACATTGTATATTTTGTTTTTCCCATTAAAATGTGTTGACAAAAAAGCATACAATGTAAGAAAAATAAACTAAGTCAAAAGATAGTTCTAAAGTTTAGCTTTACATATTTAAGAATTGAAATGAAAAGAAAAATATGAGGATTTGACTTATTTTTGACACTTTATTGACTGAGGCGCTTTTGGGTCCCAAATACCTTTAACATTTACCAAAATTAAGAGGAGCCCTAATGGTTACAATAAATATTGTTATGGTTTGGAGAATATCAAAATGGCCCCCACATGATTTCATTTTTCAGTGTGCAGCCTTCAGTGGGAAAAGTTTGGACACCCCTGTGTTACAGCCTGACTCCAAAATGGAAAAATCTATTTTCACTCTCAAAATTCTACACAAAATACACCACAATGAAAATGTGAAAATTAGTTTTTATTTTGTATTTTAAAAAGTATTAAAAATAAATAAAAATCACATGTACATATGTAAGTATTTATGGCTTTTAATCAATACTTTGTTGACGCACCTTTGGTAACAAACATAAACTCAAGTCTTTTTGAGATTGAGATTTAGTTTATGTATAAACAATGTACATTAATGAATATTTGACATGTACATATGTGAGAATATAGCTACTTTCCATTTCCAGTTCCCTCGCCTGGCAGGTTGATGTTAAAATGAAGACAAACCCACTCCAAACAGTACATCCATCCATCCATCCATCATCTTCCGCTTATCCGAGGTCGGGTCGCGGGGGCAACAGCCTAAGCAGGGAAACCCAGACTTCCCTCTCCCCAGCCACTTCGTCTAGCTCTTCCTGGGGGATCCCGAGGCGTTCCCAGGCCAGCCGGGAGACATAGTCTTCCCAACGTGTCCTGGGTCTTCCCCGTGGCCTCCTACCGGTTGGACGTGCCCTAAACACCTCCCTAGGGAGGCGTTCGGGTGGTATCCTGACCAGATGCCCGAACCACCTCATCTGGCTCCTCTCGATGTGAAGGAGCAGCGGCTTTACTTTGAGTTCCTCGCGGATGGCAGAGCTTCTCACCCTATCTCTAAGGGAGAGCCCCGCCACACGCCGGAGGAAACTCATTTCGGCCGCTTGTACCCTCCTGACCATAGGTGAGGATGGGAACGTAGATCGACCGGTAAATTGAGAGCTTTGCCTTCCGGCTCAGCTCCTTCTTCACCACAACGGATCGGTACAACGCCCGCATTACTGAAGACGTCGCACCGATCCGCCTGTCGATCTCACGATCCAGTCTTCCCTCACTCTTGAACAAGACTCCTAGGTACTTGAACTCCTCCACTTGGGGCAGGGTCTCCTCCCCAACCCGGAGATGGCATTCCACCCTTTTCCGGGCGAGAACCATGGACTCGGACTTGGAGGTGCTGATTCTCATTCCGGTCGCTTCACACTCGGCTGCGAACCGATCCAGAGAGAGCTGAAGATCCCGGTCAGATGAAGCCATCAGGACCACATCATCTGCAAAAAGCAGAGACCTAATCCTGCGGTTACCAAACCGGAACCCCTCAACGCCTTGACTGCGCCTAGAAATTCTGTCCATAAAAGTTATGAACAGAATCGGTGACAAAGGACAGCCTTGGCGGAGTCCAACCCTCACTGGAAATGTGTTCGACTTACTGCCGGCAATGCGGACCAAGCTCTGGCACTGATCGTACAGGGAGCGGACCGCCACAATAAGACAGTCTCTGAGCACTCCCCACAGGACTTCCAGAGGGACACGGTCGAATGCCTTCTCCAAGTCCACAAAGCACATGTAGACTGGTTGGGCAAACTCCCATGCACCCTCAAGAACCCGGCCGAGAGTATAGAACTGGTCCACAGTTCCACGACCAGGACGAAAACCAGACTGTTCCTCCTGAATCCGAGGTTCGACTATCCGGCGTAGCCTCCTCTCCAGTACACCTGAATAAACCTTACCGGGAAGGCTGAGGAGTGTGATCCCACGATAGTTGGAACACACCCTGCGGTCCCCCTTCTTAAAGAGAGGAACCACCACTCCGGTCTGCCAATCCAGAGGTACCGCCCCCGATTTCCACGCGATACTGCAAAGTCTTGTCAACCAAGACAGCCCCACAGCATCCAGAGCCTTAAGGAACTCCGGGCGGCTCTCGTCCACCCCTGGGGCCTTGCCACCGGGGAGCTTTTTAACTACCTCAGCGACCTCAGCCCCAGAAATAGGAGAGTCCACCACAGATTCCCCAGGCACTGCTTCCTCATAGGAAGACGTGTTGGTGGGATTGAGGAGGTCTTCGAAGTATTCCTTCCACCTATCCACAACATCCGCAGTTGAGGTCAGCAGAACACCATCCGCACCATACACGGTGTTGATAGTGCACTGCTTCCCCTTCCTGAGGCGGCGGACGGTGGTCCAGAATCGCTTCGAAGCCATCCGGAAGTCGTTTTCCATGGCTTCCCCAAACTCCTCCCATGTCCGAGTTTTTGCCTCCGCGACCGCTGAAGCTGCACACCGCTTGGCCTGTCGGTACCTGTCCACTGCCTCCGGAGTCCTATGAGCCAAAAGGACCCGATAGGACTCCTTCTTCAGCTTGACGGCATCCCTCACCGCTGGTGTCCACCAAGGGGTTTTAGGATTGCCGCCCCGACAGGCACCAACTACCTTGCGGCCACAGCTCCGATCTGCCGCCTCGACAATAGAAGTGCGGAACATGGTCCACTCGGACTCAATGTCCAGCACCTCCCTCGTGACATGTTCAAAGTTCTTCCGGAGGTGGGAATTGAAACTTTGTCAGACAGGAGACTCTGCCAGACGTTCCCAGCAGACCCTCACAATGCGTTTGGGCCTGCCAGGTCTGTCCGGCATCCTCCCCCACCATCGCAGCCAACTCCCCACCAGGTGGTGATCGGTAGAAAGCTGCGCCCCTCTCTTCACCCGAGTGTCCAAAACATAAGGCCGCAAATCCGATGACACAACTACAAAGTCGATCATGGAACTGCGGCCGAGGGTGTCCTGGTGCCAAGTGCACATATGGACACCCTTATGTTTGAACATGGTGTTTGTTATGGACAAACTGTGACGAGCACAAAAGTCCAATAACAAAACACCACTCGGGTTCAGATCCGGGCGGCCATTCTTGCCAATCACGCCTCTCCAGGTTTCACTGTCGTTGCCAAGGTGAGCGTTGAAGTCTCCCAGTAGGACAAGGGAATCACTTTCTAGTACTCCCTCGAGTGTTCCCAAAAAGGGTGGGTACTCTGAACTGCCGTTTGGTGCGTAAGCACAAACAACAGTCAGGACCCGTCCCCCCCACCCGAAGGCGGAGGGAGGCTACCCTTTCGTCCACTGGGTTGAACTCCAACGTACAGGTTTTGAGCCGGGGAGAAACAAGAATTGCCACCCCAGCCCGTCGCCTCTCACTGCCGGCAACGCCAGAGTGGAAGAGGGTCCAATCCCTCTCGAGAGAAGTGGTTCCAGAGCCCTTGCTGTGCGTCGAAGTGAGTCCGACTATATCCAGCCGGAATTTCTCGACTTCGCGCACTAGCTCAGGCTCTTTCCCCCCCAGTGACGTGACGTTCCACGTCCCAAGAGCTAGCTTCTGTAGCCGAGGATCGGACCGCCAAGTGCCCTGCCTTCGGCTGCCGCCCAGCTCACATTGCACCCGACCTCTATGGCCCCTGCTATGGGTGGTGAGCCCATTGGAGGGGTGACCCACGTTGCCTCTTCGGGCTGTGCCCGGCCAGGCCCCATGGGAACAGGCCCGGCCACTAGGCGCTCGCCATCGTGCCCCACCTCCGGGCCTGGCTCCAGAGGGGGGCCCCGGTGACCCGCGTCCGGGCGAGGGAAATCTGGGTCCATGCTTTTTCTTCTTCATAAAGGTCTTCGAGCTGCTCTTTGTCTGATCCCTCACCTAGAACCTGTTTGCCTTGGGAGACCCTACCAGGGGGCTTTATGCCCCCGGACAACATAGCTCCTAGGATCATTGGGACACGCAAACTCCTCTACCACGATAAGGTATTAACAATGTAATATTCCTAAATTTAGGTGCCAAAGGCTGCTGTAGACAATCACCGCCACACATTTACCTTGTACATTTCATGAATACATAAAACAATTGATAGAATAAGTATTTCATAATATACATTTTCATATTATACCAGTAGCCTATTGATTATGGTTAGAGGTATGGTTTCCTAGCAGCCAATTTTTCAATGCCTTATTAAATGCTGCTTGTGCTGTTAGTTTCCTGTGTTCCATATTCGATACTGAATGGAATTAATTAACTCATATTATTTCCTAAATATGGTAAAGTTTATGGTCACCTGGGAGAAAGCAAACCACCAGGTTTAATTAAGTAGTGGTATTTCAGTTTGAATAAACAGATAAGAGCCCTTTGTTTAATATTCGCATGCGGATTGGATCACTTCTCATAGGAAAATAGGCTCTAATTGGGACTTCGGAATGCAAAAGTGATAACTATATCCTTGAGAAAAAAACTACCTGTCTAACTCAACGCCAACATTTGAGTAATGACTTAAAGAAGTTGTTTTCAAGACACTTACTCATGAACATCTCCTTTTATTAAAGTCACATTTTTGTGGCTCGATCAGATGCATAATATAAAAAAAGGCACCAAAAAAAGCAAGTAAATCATGACAAAATCAAAAGTGATTTGTAGTGTGGGAACAATACAACAAATATTAATGATTTAATATATGTCAGAATGAAATAGGCTAGTTGACCTAAGCTCCTCCAGGTACTGCCGACCTGTTTGACACTCGCTTGTAATGAAGCAACTTTTCGTTCAGCAAAGCGTCTCCGACGTCTGTTTTGATCCAGCCGTATTGTATCGCCGTGTAGTCTTCCTTCCCGTGAGGGAGTGACAAGACCAGAAATACACTTCAATACGTTTTTTGTATTTGATGTCACAAGCTTGGAACACCTATCTTTGGGCAGCTACACCCATTCCTCTTTGCAGCACTGTTGTATATTTCTGGCCGTGTCACTCTCCCAGGACAGAGTGACCGTGTGAGGTGTGCTGAGCCAAGAAGACGCCGACGAGGAATTGCTGAACAACGTTTTAATGATCTAACGAGCCTTGTGTCAGGTCCCGCAGGAACCTGTGAAGAGAGTCCGTCCGAATGATAACTTTCCATTTGTATAACAGACAAAACCAACCTTATATCCCTGGTTACATAATCTTCTTTGATCTTAGCCAGGGTGCCAGCCTGTCTGGACCTAGCCCCGGCGTATTTGTGCAGGTGACGAGTCCAATATGTGCGTGAGCCCCAAAACTTTTGAGTGGGGAGACATCTGACCCTCGATCCCATTCTCCCACCAAGGGGACCATCTCAGATGTGTTGCAAATGTTTATATTCTCTCACTAAATTTGAGTTTCTGCATATTTCCCTCTACTCTTTGGCCTTTTGGGCCCCACAGGTTACTTTTCAGACAGCGCTGACAGACAGCTAAATCTGGTAATATTAAGTGGGTCCCCTTTTCAACTTGTCCAGGGTGTACCCCGCCTCCCGCCCGATTGTAGCTGAGATAAGTACCAGCGCCCCCCGTGACCCCAAATGGAATAAGCGGTGGAAAAAGGATGGATGGAAACTGTTAATTTCAAGAATAGTGTACTATCTTAGGTAAAATATACACAACAGCACCTTTCAAGCTCCATCAGCTTGGACGGAAAGCATTGGTTTTCATCCAGGATGTCTCTGTACATTGTTGCATTCATCTTAGCCTAGTAAGGGAGGTGACCATGAGCAAACATTGCTAAACAACAGGGACATGTATAGCTGAATAATGAGAGACAATCTGAACTTCACCCCATAAAAACAATTGCAGACATAAATTGTATATGAGACAAATATTTGTAGCAGGAAATAAACTGCAAACAAACTCACCTTTCTCTCATCGGTGTCACGATAACAACAGCATGGCACTCAATTATGTCACGAATAAGTCCAACTTTATCTTTCACGGATTACGGATATTCAATAATACATTAGGCTGTAATTGCTGCAAAAGGCGCATCAACAAATGATTAAGCAAAGCTGTGAATACGGATATACAAGTAATTTTTTAGGTTTATATTTTTGATGCATTTTAAAAAGATCCCAAAAAACTTTCACATTGTCATTATGGGGTATTTTGTCCAGAATTTTGAGGAGAAAAATTTATTTTATTCCATTTTGGAGTAAGGCTGCAACATAACAAATTGTGGAAAAAGTGAAGCTCTGTAAATTCTTTGTGGATGCACTGTAACTGAAACTTAATTATTTATGTGCTCAATTAAATATAAGTGGTTCTGTTTTTCCAAGCGTCTATGATTATATCTACAATTCATTTTGATTTTGAAATTACAGTTAATGCTAAAAATGTCACTGTGCATCATTGGGATTGCGTCAATGCGCATTTTGGTTAGTTCTATAGACATAGACTTTGACCAAGTTTAATGATCCACAAGGGAAATTGTTCCACACAGTAGCTCAGTTACAAATGATGGAAAAGACAATGCAGGTATAAAATAGACTAAAAGCAATATAGAATATAACATATATATGTAATATTTACATAATGTATGTGCAGTATATGATATATACTGATATATATTATATTATATGTTTATATCATGGGCTTCACAGTGGCAGAGGGGTTAGTGCGTCTGCCTCACAATACGAAGTTCCTGCAGTCCTGGGTTCAAATCCAGGCTCGGGATCTTTCTGTGTGGAGTTTGCATGTTCTCCCCGTGAAAGCGTGGGTTCCCTCCGGGTACTCCTGCTTACTCCCACTTCCAAAGACATGCACCTGGGGATAGGTTGATTGGCAATACTAAATTGGCCCTATCAGTAGCTGAGATAGGCGCCAGCGCCCCCCACGACCCCGAAAGGGGATAAGCGGTAGAAAATGGATGGATGGATGGATGTTTATATCATATATACAATATATAACAATTACCATGTAATATGGTATGGTATGGTACAAAGGTTAAATTATTTAAGAAGAGGACTAGCCCCATCTATTAATATTGGAAAATTGTAATCACTTTATTTCGATACAAACCCTTTTGACACATGTACCCTCATTTATTTCTAATGGAAACACTCATGCTTTTGATAGCCTTGGACTGGCCCACATCTTCAGAGCTGTTGTTTGTTTTTTTAACTTGGACTCATCCCAAACTTTGAAGACTCAAACTCAGCGGATTTGTTTGCTCCTTGACTATAAGATGAGTGAAGAATTATTGATCTGTGCTCACTTCTGGCAGACTTGAATGTGGAGGCAGCTGCTTATGTATGCAATCGACAAATTTCTGTGGTAATGAGATGCTGTTACATTTACCTGTGACCTATTTTAATGAATGTTGGTGAAATCTTCCAGAAGATTCGACCTTTGACTGTTAAAACAACGTGGGTAGACTCTAACAAGATTGAGAAAGAAATGTCTCAACAATTGAAGAATAAATATTATGACTGCATTATTATTATCTGATTTAAAACACAATATAACACAGATAAAAATAATAAAATACAAGTATACATATTTATATCAACATTTAATTATTAATACATGGGAGTAGACTGTTAGAAAAATACAAAACGATCATGTCCTTTCCACACTCTCCATTGACAATGACAAACAACAGTATGCCAGAACCGCTGATGTCATCAGATTTGATAACAGTCATGTGTCCGCCTCACTGGTTATGTGTGACTCTTCTGTTGTTTCCAGAACCTCTTGACCTCACTGTGTCCGTGCGGTGTCACTACCATCACCCTATGAGTCACATCCTGCCAAACCAGACAGTCCAGACCCTGTGGCAAAGAAAAGCAATTAGACCGTGTACAGCATTAAAATATAACAGAACATAACATGCAAAGCCCCAGCCCTATTTAATAGGGCTGCAAAAATTTTCAGGAAATTAACTTGACCAATTCTGCCAAGAAGAGTGGTCAAATATCCAGCCAGAATTATGCCAGAAGCTTGTCTGTTTAAAAGGAAACTTGCATTTAATCAACGTCAATCAAACCTGCTGGTTTCCAGGTAAGAAACTGTAATGCAGCAGCAAAGCGCCTCTCATGTTATTAAAGTGTGTAATCAAAAAGACACTCCAAGATTACGCCAATTCTCGCACATTCTAAGACTTCGTGACTTCAAAGACTTTATTATGTCAATTCCTCCATGCATGCAAGAATTTTGAGCAGCCTTGCAACTTTGTAGAATTCCCGCTCATTGCAAAATGTGTATGTAAACTGTGATGTGTTAGGGCACAGAATAACTAACTGGCAATGTTTCTTTAATTTTCATGTGTCTGAGCAAACGCAAAATCTCATGTGAGTAACATCAGATGTTCACGACCTGGCATTTACACTTTGTGAAGCGTTGAAGTTCTCTGACTTTTTGTGTGGCCTTACATGCATCAGTGGAGAAATGCTATTAGTGTTGGTGTCGCTGAGAAAGAAGGAGCGGCTACGTTGACATGACAGATGACAAAGAATTGGTTTATGCCTGATTTATACAGCAGAATATGACCCGTTTTTCTAGATATACGTTCTATACTCATGCTTTTGGTGTGGTTACAGCAGTATATAAACAGTTTTGCTCAACAAAGTGATCGATGAAATTCCGGACCTCTTTAAAGCGTCTCAACAGACGTTTTGATTGATTGAAACTTTTATTAGTAGATTGCACAGTTCAGTACATATTCCGTACAATTGACCACAAAATGATAACACCCGAATAAGTTTTTCAACTTGTTTAAGTCGGAGTCCACGTTAATCAATTCATGGTGTTGATAAACACCGTTTTATTTGTTAGGGCAGCTTATTGTCACCTGTCACTTACAGTTGCACTGCAAAATCCTACAGAACAAATTGTTATGTGTTTAAAGTTTAGATTGGATTTTATTTTGTGCGCTGCATAGATTTGCTGTGTGCAGAGGATGCGTGAGCAGTGCAGAATTGAGAGAGGGAACGTTACTAACCGGCATCTGTTACCTTAACATTTTAACCCCAGGCAACCTTTCGTTTCTTAGGCAACATTGTCCAGTCCCTCCAGGATTTGACAGATCGTTATTTGTGACTGTTGATGCATAAATGCCTGAATTCGCGGCAGCTGTTTCTTTAACTTGCAACAAAAACTGTAATGTTTTGAGGCTTTTCCAATGACATTGAATCAACTTGTGATTTTACGAATTTATTATCGACATTTATTTTACAGTGTTCCTTGTAACCTTAACAAGTACAGGATTTCAACAAAAATTGGAAATCAAATTTTACTCATAGACAAAAAAGTAAAAGCAAAGACTCAGAGCTCATAGTCCAATTACTGAACTGTTTTAAATACTTTACTTTCCAGACTATAAGCCATTATTTTTTCCCCTAAGCTTTGAACGTTACCTCTTATACAAATGCGCGGCTAATCTGTGGATTTTTCTTCGCTAACAGCTAAATTATGTAATGGATTAAACAAATCTAACAATGCATTAAAATTATACACTTTTAGAAACTGTTCAAAATCTTATTTATTTCATAAAGGATGAATAAAGACAAAGACTTTTCAAAAATGTTTGATCAGCCATTTTACTGCTGTGTCAACAGGCATCATTAGAAAACCATTAAGGTATGTTAATGAACATTACAAAACATTTAGGAGTAAATATCTAGTTTCCCAAACTACTGGTATTTATCCGCGGCTAATAGTCCGGTGCGGCCAATATATGAAATTGTAATTCTGTGGGTGTGGCTTATAGCCCAGAAAATATAGTTATTAATTTATTATTGACCAACAAAACCTACACAATATTTTTTTAAACTTAATTTTAATTACATTGTGACTACAAACAAATCTTGTTGTTAAAATACAACTGATAGGTTTCTAACCGGGATGTTGTAAGTCGTCATGTCAGTTTTTTTTTTAAACTGTCTTCTTCCAGTACATTCTGACAGGGGTATTCAACTAAAACTAAATTGGATCCAGAACCTGTGTCCGTCCACTTGCCTTTTAATTTTTATGTTGTCTCTGGCTCGTCTGTGTCTTCTCTCTCACCCCACTGATTGGCCATTAAATGTTGAATATTAATTAGGGCTGGTAATTTCATTCCAAAATAAACTCAGACTGGACAGCAGTGTTTCAAGGTTTGCGCAAATAAATGACGTGAATTCAAGTAAAACATAAAGACAATGTTCCTGTATAATATTCTGACAGTAAAACTGCATTTATGTTCAAATATATTTTTAATGAACTTAAATGGAAGCGAAAGATAACCTCTGATTACTTGCTTTTAGTCCGAATTTAAAAGTGTGACTAATCACATGAAAAAAAAATGTATTTCACAAAAAGTGTGATCAGAATGGAAGAGCCTCAAAAGGACTTTCAGGACACTAAAACTAAGAGTTATGGTAATATGCATTTCCGTTCAAAAAACCATTTATAATTACTTCATTGTACAATTAGGCTATAACTAATAGTCTTTCTAATGCATAAAGGGATCATTTAAATCCAACCTGAGCTCTGTCTCGAAGCACCTCAAAGTCTGCCTGGGAGAGGAACTGGTTGTAAAGCACACCTGAAAGACACAAAGAGTTAAAAAGTTTAAGCTTTATAACATCCATCCATTTTCTACCGCTTATTCCCTTTGGGGTCCCGGAGGGCGCTGGTGCCTATCTCAGCTACAATCGGGGGGAAGGCGGTGCACACCGTGGACAAGTCGCCCACTCATCGCAGGGCCAACACAGATAGCTTTATAACATTAAACTGCAAATAGTATGTGGATTTGTGCCATACTATAAGTGTCAGTGAAAATAAACTGGAAAAAAAAACACTGGTTATTACATCTTAGGAATAGTGCCTCAACGTACAGTACCTGATTTTGTCAATAGAAAAATGTGTCAACTACAAGTAGAGTGAAAAAAATAACTATACATAAAAACGAGGGGTGTCAAAAAAATGTTTTTTCAAATTAATCGCGATTCTTATTTCTAACTATTCTTAAACGATTAAAAAAAAAATATATATATATATATATATATCCATCCATTTTCTACCGCTTATTCCCTTTTGGGGTTGCGGGGGGCGCTGACGCCTATCTCAGCTACAATCGTGCGGAAGACGGTGTACACCCTGGACAAGTCGCCACCTCATGGCAGGGCCAACACAGATAGATAACATTCACACTCACATTCACACACTAGGTCCAATTTAGTGTTGCCAATCAACCTATCCCCAGGTGCATGTCTTTGGAAGTGTGAAGAATCCGGAGTACCCGGAGGGAACCCACGCATTCACGGGGAGAACATGCAAACTCCAAACAGAAAGATCCCGAGCCTGGGATTGAACCCAGGACTGCAAGACCTTCGTATTGTGAGGCAGACGCACTAACCCCCCTTCCACCGTGAAGCCTACAGTATATATATATATATATATATATATATATATATATATATATATATACATACACCTTTTTTTATTTTTAATATGGCCTGTCCAGCCACTCAGGCAAATCGTGTTGTCGATGTAGATGCCCATATCTCCTGTAGAGATTTTTGCCACAATGCTACACTGAACAAAGATATAAACACAACACTTTTGTTTTTGCGCCCATTTTTCATGAGCTAAAACTTTTACTATATACACTAAATAACTATTCCTCTCAAATATTGTTCACAAATCTGTCTATATCTATGTTAGAGCATTTCTCCTTTACCAAGATAATCCATCCAACCTCCAGGGTGTGTCATATCAAGATGCTGATTAAACAGCATGATTATTGCACAGGTGTGCCTTAGGTTGCCCACAATAAAAGACAAGTCTGAAATGTCACTCTCAAAAGCCACCCAGACAGCTGCTGCAACAATTGGTTTGCGTTACCAAAGAATTTCTGCACAAACTGTGAGAAACCGTCTCACGGAATTTCATCTGAATGCTTGTTGTCCTCATCGGGGTCTTGACCTGAGCATGCAGCATGACAATGCCACCCCATCTTACAATGATCTGTACAAGATTCCTGGAAGCTTAAAACATCCCAAGTTCTTGCATGGCCAACATACTCACCAGACTTTTCACCCATTGGGCTTGTTTGGGATGCTGTGGATCGGCGTTTACGACAGCGTGTTACAGTTTCTGCTAATACCCGGCAACTTTGCACAGCTCTTGAAGAGTGGACCAACATTCCACAAGTCACAATCAACAACCTGATCAACTCTATGCGAAGGAGATGTGTTGCACTGCGTGAGGCAAATAGAGTTCACATCAGATACTGACTGCTTTTCCGACCCCCTCAGACTCCAATAAAGCAAAACTGCACATTTCAGAGTGGCCCTCCTATTATAGCCAGACCAAGGCACACCTGTGCACTAATCATGCTGTGTAATCAGCATCTTGATATGCCTCACTTGTGAGGTGGGATGGATTATCTTGGCAAAAAAAAAGTGCTTACTGACGCAGATTTTGGCAGATAAGTGAACAATATTTGAGAGGATTAGTATTTTGTGCATAGTAAAAGTTTTAGATCTTTGAGTTCAACTCATGAAAAATGAGTTGAACTACGATCTAAGAACTCCGGCTTACTTTGCGGGATTAAAATACTGAACAGGACAAGTAAAAAAGAGAATAAATCCAAATGAAAAACAACAAAACTAACAAATCCACTCACCCTCTGTGAATTGTAATCTATCTCTCTCCAGCTCCCAAAGTCTGATCTGATCTGTTATGGTTGGAGGAAGCACTGGTGTCTGCAGCACAGAGATGTAGGGTGAAGACTCTCCCAAATGAAGGCATTGACACCCGTGTCAAAAACGAATCGCGACTGCTCATGCTTACCTGCTTCAGCATAACAGGATGCGCTCTGGTTCTCAGAAAGTGGATGATCTGCAAAAATAAAATACCTCACTCAATTTCTTACAATTGACATCTAAAGTATTGGTATTTTGACAGCATGAGATGCTCTCATCCGGAATCAAGTCCAGTACACTTTCCAATACGTGGCATGTTTGGAGGAGTTGCGTTGGTATGCAGCATATTTGGACATGCACACTCACGTGCATAATCATGCGACGTGTCATACATGTACTGTCTGTATTGCCATCACTTCTTGCTGGATACCTTGCCACAAAGTCGAAGAAAGTGTGACACCCACAC